>NW_016806990.1:1625164-1653653 GCF_001698545.2 Rhinopithecus bieti | reverse complement strand
TAGCTGGGACTACAGGCGCCCGCCACTTTGCCCGGCTAGTTTTTTGTATTTTTTAGTAGAGACGGGGTTTCACCATGTTAGCCAGGATAAAAAAAACTTTTAATTTTGAGATAGCGTTTTCACTTTTGTAAAATAAGGAAAATAGAATCCAGAAGGATAAATTGTTTTGAGGAGTTAAGATTATAGTCTATGTGAGCTAGGCTTGCACAAATATGAAATATACAGGAGCACACATCCTAGGAGTAATGGTTCAATATTTGCTAATTCAGTGTTTGCAGCTGCGTTATGGAACATAACTACCACAAATAATGAGAATTGGCTGTACTAAGAGATGGCGCTAGGGTATCTACGGTACATTCTTCTTTACTTTTATGCATAGTAACAACCCAGTTTCCCCTTGGTAATCAGGACAAATTACTCCAGCCAACACAGCAGACCTTTCTTTGTCTGTGAATGTTATGTAATGGAATCATACATTATGTAAACTTTTGGAATTGGCTTTTTCACTTAGATAATTCTCTATAGATTCATCCAGATCGTTATGTGAACGAAGAGCTCATTCCTTTTTACTGCTGAGTAGTAGATGTACCAGAGTTTGTTTAGCGATGAGGTTTGAATTCTAATCCTGTTAGTGAGGCAGCCTCAGTTTTGGCTCCTCTTACCTTCCTGCTTTGTTGAAAGCTTTCATTCTTCTACTTGAAACAATGTCAGCTTCTTTGGGACAGCTATCTCCCTCCCCTCCTGTGGGTTCCTGCCCCTATCTCTGCTGATCTTCTGGGAACAGCTGGGACTGGAGGCATGCACCGCCATGTCCAACTTGTCATTTTACTTTTTTGTTTATTCTAGTTTTTTGGTTTTGTTTTTTTTCCCACCTTCCTGTAGCTTACATGAACATTTTTAGAATTCTATTTTATTACCTATAGTGCTTTTTGGTGCATCCCTTTGTATCACTTTATTAGTGGTTTCTCTAGACATTACCTTACATGTTACTGTCTACTGGTGTTATTTCACCAGTTCAAGTAAAGTATAACAATCTCACTGCTCTTTATGTGCATTTCCCCTTTTTCATTTGCAATATGATTGTCAGTCTGAAATATTTCCTCTACATGTTTTTAGAACTACATCTGACAGTGTTTTAGAAATTTTTGATTCAACACTCAAACATAACTTAGAAAAGTCGAGAGGAGAATAAAAGTCTATTTGTATTCATCTATATTTTTCCTTATCTTGTTCTTTCTTCCTCCCTGAGTTTCCAAAGTTTCTTCTTTTGTCATTTTTCTTTCTACTTAAAAAAGCTTACTTTACCTTTTTTGTGTGTGTGTGATGGAGTCTCACTCTGTCTCCCAGGTTGGAGTGCAGTGGTGCAATCTCAGCTCACTGCAACCTCTACCTCTCTGGTTCAAGCAATTCCCCTGCCTCATCCTCCTGAGTAGCTGGGAGTACAGGCGCATGGCACCAAGTCCAGCTAATTTTTTTTTGTATTTTTAGTAGAGACGGGATTTCACCATGTTGGCCAGACTGGTCTCGAACTCCTGACCTCAGGCAGTCTGCCTGCCTCATCCTCCCAAAGCGCTGGGATCATAGGCATGAGCCACCATGACCAGTCCTTTAGCCATTTTTTAAGGGTATGTCTGCTAGAAACTACTAATTAAAACTGAATTTTCCTAGTTTTCCTTCATCTGAGATTGTCTTTATTTTTCCCTTTATTCCTGAAAGAAATGTCTTATGGGTGTAGTATGCTGCCTTGACAATTCTTCCTTGCAGCACCGAGAAATGATCATGTCACTTCTTTCTGGTTTACATTGTTTCTGATGAGAAATACATTGTTATTCAAATTGTTTACCCACATAAGTAAAGCACAGTAAAAAAAAAAAGATTTTTTTTTTTTGTCTTTTGTTTTCAGAATTTTAGTTATAATGTATCTCAGCTTGTATTTCTTTGGGTTTATTCTGTTTTGGGTTCACTCACATTCTTGAATCTGTAGTTTTATGCTTCTTGGAAAATTTAGGAAGTTTTCAGCCATTATATCTTTGAGTACTTTTGTAGTCCCGTCCTCTTTTTCTCTCCTTATAGGACTCTGATGACACGAACATCAGATCCTTTGTTTTAATTCCACAGATTCTTGAGGCTCTAATTGTTTTTTTTCAGTGTACTTTCTCTCTGTTGTTCAGATTAGGTAATTTATATTGTCCTATCTTTTACTTCAGAGATTCTTTTCTCTGTCCCTTCCATTCTGCCATTAAGTCCATCAACTGAGCTTAATATTTTGCTTATTATATGTTTCAGTTCTAAAATTACTATTTAGGGCTGGGTATGATGGCTCATGCCTTTAATCCCAGCACTTTGGGAGGCTGAGATGGGTGGATCACTGAAGGTCAGAAGTTTGAGACCAGCCTGGCCAACATGGTGAAACCCTGTCTCTACTAAAAATACAAAAAATAGCCAGGTGTGGTGGCAGGCCTGTAATCTCAGCTACTTGGCAGGCTGAGGTAGGAGAATCACTTGAACTCAGGAGGCAGAGGTTGCAGTGAGCCAAGATCATGCCACTGCATGCCAGTCTGGGTGACAGAACGAGATTCCATCTCAAAAATAAAATAAAATAATAAAATAAAATTACCATTTAGTTTTTCTTTATATCTTCTTCCCTCTTTCTCCTTCCCCTCCCTTTCTTCCTCCTTCTCCATTCTTCTTCTTCTTGGCTGAGACATTCCATTTCTTTTTTGAGGTTTCACAGTTTTTCTTTTGTTTCAACCATATTTGTAGTTCCTCATTGAAGCATTTTCATCGTGGCTGCTTTCAAGTATTTGTTAGACAATTAGAGCAGCTCTGTCATGTCAGTGTTGGCATCTATTGATTGTCTTTTTTCATTCACTTTGAGATCTTCCTGGTTCTTGGGATAATTTTTAATTTTAACCTGAACATTTTTGTATTATGATATGGTGTGTTCTATTTAAAACTTCTGTTTCAGCTAGCTTTCTCAAACACTCCTCTGGCAGGGTCAAGTGGTAGCCACCTCATTACTTCCAGGCAGAGGTAAAAGTCCAAGTGTCCTGCTTGTCCTCCAGTGACACCTGAGGGTGGGGTGGGCAAGGGTAGGAATTCTGGTTTCTGTATCATCTCCACTGACAGTGCAGTGAAGGGGGCCTTGTTACTGTTAGGTGATGGTCTTGACTCTCCCTTAGACCTCCTTTAATACCACCCCAGCCAGGAGAGGAAGGGCCACCTTATTACTGCTGAGTGGGGATAGGAGTTCAGTTTCCTCACTTGGTCTTCACTGACACTGAAATGGAATCATTCCATGTGTTCCTCAGATTCCAAGGTCCCTGTCTGGTTTGAGTCTTATGTTTGCTTAATATATATTATGTCCAAAGTTTTTAGTGGTATTTAGCAGTGCGAATAGAGAAAAATACATCTACTTCAGTTTCCTGGAAGCAGATGCCCTCAGTGAAAATTTTAAAAGTTTGATAACACCGAATATTGTCAAGAGTGTGAAGAAATCAGTACTGGGAGTATGAACCTTTTCAAATTTGAAAGAGAGCAATGCCCAAAATTCAAAAAGATCAGGAATCCTACTTGTAAGGATCTACTCTATACAAATACTAACATCAGTGATTTAAGAATAAAAATGTTTACTTTAGCATTGTTTGTAACAGGGAAACTAATAAGCAATCTAGCTATAAATAATGTATATAAAGAATATATGTGTATATATTCTCTAAATAGAGAAATGTTTAAATATATATAAAATATATTAATTATGGTATCCATAAAATGAAATTATAGGTGACCATTATTAAAAAAAAAAAAAAAAAAAAAAAAGAAGCAACAAAATAGGATATATAGCACTTTCCTTTTTTATTTTGAGACAGTCTCTGTCACCCTGGCTGAAGTGCAGTGGCCTTATCCCTGCTCACTGCAACCTCCCCCTTCCCAGGCTCAAGTGATCCTCCCACCTCAGCTTCCCTAGTAGCTAGGACTACATGTATGAATCACCACGCCCAGCTAATTTTTGTATTTTTTGTAGAGATAGGGTTTTGCCATATTACCCGGGCTGGTCTCGAATTCCTGGGCTCAAGTGATCCACCTGCGTCGGCCTCCCAAAGTGCTGGGATTACAGGTGTGAACCACCACACTGGCCCTTCCCATTTTTTTTAAAAATGAAAATTGTTGAGTAGGGCTTTGCATGTTTATTAAAATTGATAACTAAGGCTATAAACTGTGGACAGAGAGGCATCAAGTGTCCTGTTTTAAGAAAGCTCAAACATTTGTGGACTGACAACTCTATTAGAGCTTATAAGCAATGAGGCAAATTCGCACTACTACCTCCACTCATTATCCCTGTGCATCCTCCTTCCTCTAGTCTCAACCATTGTCCCAGTGCTCCCT
Organism: Rhinopithecus bieti; assembly: GCF_001698545.2. Classification (NCBI taxonomy): domain Eukaryota; kingdom Metazoa; phylum Chordata; class Mammalia; order Primates; family Cercopithecidae; genus Rhinopithecus; species Rhinopithecus bieti. Next base: position 1,649,267 of record NW_016806990.1, on the reverse strand, counting down.
AATAGCCCTATAAGCAGGAGACCTTGGCTAGTGGTAAGGTAGCGAAAAGTATCTGTGGAGTCAGATGTTCTTGGTACACATGAAAACCCTGTTAATTCTCCATTGGCTTCCCATAGAAAAGGGTGAGGGGATGCTTCTCCCTGTACACAAATCAAGTAAGGAAAAGAGGGGCATGATAATTGCTTAAGACATTGAGGGTACCTGAAAAAAAAAATCTCACACTGGCATCTTGTTCCCTAAAGGAATTTTTTGGATGCTAGCCTAAGTAGTTGCTTCATCAACTATGCACCCACATGAACAGGTGAAGACAGAACTGGAGACAAATGGCAGACAGATGAGAGTTGGCCATGGGATGAGGACCCTGATGGCAAGAGCACAGAGGCTGATGGGATTGTGAAAGCTGGATTCAAAGATACAGAGACAAACTCCACTCCAGAGAGCTGTGCAGAAGGGTGGCTCCAAGGCATCCTGTCCCTTCCCCTCTGGAAAAGGGCCTGCAGAACTTATTGTTGCGCCCACAGGAGAGGAAATATTTAGACTCTCACTATCTAAAAGTTAGCCGGAGCAAGTGAGAAGTGGCAACAACCAACCAGAGGATGAGGCCAGTGGGCAGTCAATAAAGAAAAATCCTGTCTCATACTCCCTTCAACCCCCAACACCAGAGACATAAGACCTTGAATAAGGTAAAGGAAAAGATAAGTCAGACTCCTGGCCAGGCGTGGTGGCTCACGCCTGTAATCCTAGCACTTTGGGAGGCCGAGGCAGGAGGATCACTTGAGGTCAGGAGTTTCAGACCAGCCTGGGCAACATGGCAAAACCCTGTCTCTACTGAAAATACAAAAATTAGCTGGGTGCAATGGCGGGCACCTATAGTCCCAACTACTCGGAATTGCTTGAACTTGGAAGGTGGAAGTTGCACTGAGCTGAGATCGCACCACTGCCCTCCAGCCTGGGCAACAGATTGAGACCATCTCAAAAAAAAAAAAAAAAAAAAAAGGCTAGACTCCAGGCTCCTTTACCCTCCACTTCAACCAAAGTGAATGATTTGGTGGAGAAGCTGAAGAGCAAACCCACTGCAGGTCCCTGGAGGGATGGCCCACAGTCAGTGGAGGAGATGAAATCTACATCACATATGAGATCTGAGTGGTCAACTGGAAATTATTGAATTTGTCTCTTAATAATAAAGTGTTGGAAAATACTGTGGCATCAGCCCAAGATATTATTAGGGATCTGTTCCACACTAAGGAAAGGAGATTTGACACAGCATAGATTATAGAAAAATGAAACTGGTTTATGAATTATTCATGTGAAGTTGAAGCTGTTAATCAACATGTGATATGCGCATGTATGCACTGTACATATGTTTGTATATATCTGTTTGTATATTCTTGTTAGTCTATATGTTTACATTTTCTCTAAGGGAAGAAAACTATTTAAAAGGATCCACACTCCATTATTAACAATAGTCACAGCATAGTATCTATAAAGTTGGAATTTATAATAACCAACATGTTTTACATTTGAGAAACAAAAATGTTTCCTTTATAAACAATGGGATGTACAGTTCCAGACAGATAAGAGCATGCCCATAAATTTCATAAAGATGAAAAAGGCTTTATTGATTGATGAGAATAATCGTTCACCTTTGCATGCCACACATCTCAGTGCTCTGAGCACCCACTGGCTTGACTGCCAAGCTGTGGCCTTTTGATATCTCTGCTGATCTTCTGGGAACAGCTTCCTGGTGTTCTTTTCCCATTAGCTATAGGCAGTCTCCTAGTTTTGATTCTGTGACTCACTCTTTAAAAGAGGGTTCTTACAGCACAGCAGTTTGCTTTTCTGGGACACTGTTCTTTCATCTCTCAGTGGATAGTTTAGGGGATGGTTGATTCAGTTGCTCACTCTCCCTGGAACAAATGCCCTCTTCATTATCCAGGCCCTGTGAAGCAGCTTGGCCTACTCCACTCCACTCCTTTTCACTCATGGTGGTGTTTTCCTTGAGGCCGTCCCTGTTCTCCTTCCACTCCAGTTTCCTTTGGGGATACACAGGTTATCAGATCTGCACCTCTCTTACCCCTTGTTGTAAACAGAGTTCAAGTTATTTCTCAAAGTACTTCTGAGTCCACGCAAGCCAAGGGGCATGACTGAGCCTTTGCTCTACATGTCTGTCAACATTTCATAATAGTAAAGTTCATCAAGAGGCAAACATGACCAGACTGCATGGTGGGGTGGTGGTGTCTAACTTCTGCTGACCACATAAATCAGCAGTTACTCAACTCAAATGCCACAAAGGGAAGTAACTTGTCTTTCAGAGCAATCCTTGGACAATTCTGGGGGTGGAAACTGTCTTTCTTTTCCTGTCTCCCTTTCTGTCTGTCTTTCTCAGTACAAGATCTATAAGTAAAGTTCCCAAAACCTGATTTGAAAGCAATCTGGAAAAATGACAATGAAGTCAATGAAATATATTGGACAAAGATTTAAAGAATGATTTCAGTGTTTATAAGGGTTTATTGTAATGGGCATTCTTGTATACTGCTGGTGAGAGTTTGAATGGATACAACCCTTTTGTAAAGCAATTTTGCAATATGTATTCATAAAGAATTACTACTAAGATTCCATTACAAAAAACATAATTTAAAAAACAGAAAAAAATAAAAGAAAAAGAAAAATAATTTGAAAGGTAATCAAAGATTAAGGATGTATGAAGATGTCCAATGCAGAATTACTATAGAAAAAATGGAAATGGGGGCGCCCAAGATGGCTGAATAGGAACAGCTCCAGCCTCCAGCTCCCAGCATGAGTGACACAGAAGATGGGTGATTTCTGATTTCTGCATTTTCAACTGAGGTACCGGGTTCATCTCACTGGGGCGTGTTGGACAGTCAGTGCTGGTCAGTGAGTGCAGCCCAACCAGCGAGAGCTGAAGCAGGGCGAGGCATTGTCTCACCTGGGAAGCACAAGGGGGAAGGGAATTCCTTTACCTAGCCAAGGGAAACTGAGACACACAACACCTGGAAAATCGGGTAACTCCCACCCTAATACTGCACTTTACCAAGGGTCTTAGCAAACAGCACACCAGAAGATTATATCCCACACCTGGCCCGGAGGGTCCCATGCCCACGGAATCTCCCTCATTGCTAGCACAGCAGTCTGAGATCTAACTGCAAGGCAGCAGCGAGGCTGGGGGAAGGGCGCCCACCATTGCTGAGGCTTAAGTAGGTAAACAAAGACGCCGGGAAGCTCAAACTGGGTGTAGCCCACCGCAGATCAAGGAAGCCTGCCTGCCTNGTATGTTTATTGTAGCACTATTCACAATAGCAAAGACTTGGAGTCAACACAAATGTCCATCAGTGACAGACTGGATTAAGAAAATGTGGTACATATACACCATGGAATGCAGCCATAAAAAAGGATGAGTTCGTGTCCTTTGTAGGGACATGGATGCAGCTGGAAACCATCATTCTGAGCAAACTATCACAAGAACAGTAAACCAAACACCGCATGTTCTCACTCATAGATGGGAATTGAACTATGAGATCACTTGGACACAGGAAGGGGAACATCACACACTGGGGCCTATTGTGGGGAGGGTGAAGGGGAGAGGCATAGCATTAGGAGATATATCTAATGTAAATGACGAGTTAATGGGTACAGCACACCAACATGGCACATGTATACATATGTAACAAACCTGCACATTGTGTACATATACCCTAGAGCTTAAAGTGTAATTTAAAAAAGATTGAATAAAATATTCCCTGCAAACTGGTCAAAAAAGAAAAGAAAAATTGGAGACATCTTAAATGTTCAAAAATAAATTAGTATTTATGCATTAAATGTGATATTTTAAAAATTTTAGTATAATGTTTTCCAAAACAATCATATGAGGTGGCAATAAGCTATTTCTGTAATATAAAGTGACAAAAATAGAATATAAACTGCATATACAATATTAACCTAATTTTGTTATGTTTATCTTCTATGTCTCTGGAAGTAAACCCTTTCTTCCCAAGTGCTTTAAAATAATCATAACGATTTTTATGGTTAGAAAATCAAATTAGTTAACAGAATCTGTTTTAATTTGGCAACAGTCTGTTTTGGGGATTTCTGGTTTTGGGGTAGAAGCCTCTCATGGTGGACTGTGTCTTTAAAGGTTCTTAGAGTTGGACTGGAAAAACAAAAAGTTGGAAGCCAGTTTATTCACTCCCCCATAGAGGTGGTTTTAATTGTTCTCATTGTTTCATGTTCTCCTTCAGTCTTTGCCCAAGAATGTTTTTTAAAAAGTTGAAGATTGATGCAAAAGTGGTCATGGTATGAATTAGTGGAGAGGAAACAAATTCATTCATGTCAGCCAATCATTCTCTTAACCTGCAGAATGGTTAGACTTCCCTCTGTGGCAAGAGAAAAAGAAAGTTAAATTAAAAATTAAGTCCAAGTTGTGAACTAAGCAATTGCTGGTGAGGTATAAAATAAGAAGCAGTTTAGAAATGTGTATCATCATCCTAAAACCGGTCATGATCTTTGGCCCAGAAGTCTACTTCTGGAAGATGGAGACAAGGATCTAAGATGGGCATCCCAGCCTCAAGTGAAACTGCAAAATCAGACACAACCTAAATACCTGGAAATCATGGAATGGTTAGCTAAACTGTAGATGGAACAAATAAAATATGATAAAATATTGAATGTTTTGAAGGTTTAGCAAGTTCTCGGAGTACCATGCTCTCTTCTCAGAGAGGGCTATCATCCTTCTCTTCTCAGCCCCATTTTGCTTATGCAGCCATAAGCAAAGTGGAGATGGCTCCCAGATGTAGTGTGTCTGGAATTGGTGGGTTCTTGGTCTCGCTGACTTCAAGAATGAAACCACAGACCTTCGTGGTGAGTGTTTCCATTCTTAAAGATGATAGTCTGGAGTTTGTTCCTTCAGATGTTCAGATGTGTCTGGAGCTTCTTCCTTCTGGTGGGTTCGTGGTCTCACTGACGGGAGAGAAGCTGCAGACCTTCACGGTGAGTGTTACAGCTCTTAAAGGCAGCACATCTGGAGTTGTTTGTTCTTCCCGGTGGGTTTGTGGTCTCACTGGCTTCAGGAGTGAAGCTGCAGACCTTCATGGTGAATGTTACAGCTCATAAAGGCAATGTGGACCCAAAGAGTGAGCAGCAGCAAGATTTATTGCAAAGAGTGAAAGAACAAAGCTTCCACCGTGTGGAAGGGGACCAGAGTGGGTTGCTGCTGGTTGGCCCTGGCAGCCTGCTTTTATTCCATTATCTGGCCCCACCCACATCCTGCTGATTGGTCCATTTTACAGAGAGCTGATTAGACTGTTTTGATAGAGTGTTGATTGGTGCCTTTACAATCCTTTAGCTAGACACAGAGTGCTAAACAGAACAGTTCTCCAAGTCCCCACTAGGTTAGCTAGATACAGAGTACCAATTGGTGTATTTACAAACCCTGAGCTAGACACAGAATGCTGATTGGTGTATTTACAATCCCTTAGCTAGACATAAAGGTTCTCCAAGTCCCCACTAGACTCAGGAGTCCAGCTGGCTGGCTTCACCTAGTGGATCCTGCACTGGGGCTGCAGGTGGAGCTGCCTGCCAGTCCCGAGCCTTGCCTGCACTCCTCAGAGCCTGGGTGGTTGATGGGACCATGGAGCAGGGGGCGACACTCATTGTGGAGGCTTGGGTCATGCAGGAGCCCACCTCGGGGTGGGGGTGTTCGGGCATGGTGGGCTGCAGGTCCTGAGTCCTGCCCTGCAGGGAGACAGCTGAGGCCTGGCGAGAATTTGAGTGCAGCACTGGCAGGCCAGCACTGATGGGGGACCTGGCGCACCCTCTGCAGCTGCTGGCCCGGGTGCTAAGCCCCTCACTGCCTGGGGCCAGTGGCGCTGGCTGGCTGATCCGTGTGTGGGGCCTGCTGAGCCTGCACCCACACCTGCCGGAACTTGCGCTGGCCTGTGAGTGCCATGCTCGGCCCTGGTTCCCATCCGGTGTCTCCCTCCACACCTCCCCGCAGGCAGAGGGAGCTGGCTCCGGCCTCGGCTAGCCCAGAGAGGGGCTCCCCCCGTACCATTGTGGGCTGAAGGGCTCCTCAAGCACCACCAGAGTGGACACCGAGGCCGAGGAGGCACCGAGAGTGAGGGTTGCTAGCACATTGTCACCTCTCAATCCCCCTTCTAAACAGGACACCCCAACTGCTATTGGGAATTTGGACAATGACCGCTCTAGCTACTTCCTGCTGAATAGAGGCGATGAAGGGGCCCTGCAGTTGTAGTGTCCTCCAGAGGGGAGCTCTCTATGCCAGTGAAAGTAACAGCATGTTGATGCAGGGGTCCTCAGTAGAAGTTGTTAGTTGAGCTCATTTGGGGTTCCATTTGTAAGACCATCTGTTGCTTGATGGCCTCAATTCTAGAGGAAACAAATTTGACAAGAAGGTTAAAGATACAGGTCCAAAGGCGAGTAACAGCAAGATGGCTGCCACGGGACATAGAAAGGGGAGAAGCCATGTTGCCCAACTCCAGAGGTTGGTATAAGAATTTGAAAGGCATTGTCTGATTTCAGAAGCCTTTTCCTGTAAATACCAGGCGGCATCTCATACTATCTCTGACTGCTTAGTGTAAAAACAACACTCTTCCCCTAAGAAGGTACAGAGTCTTCCTTTCTCAGCAGTGAGGAGGTCTAGGCCCCAGCGGTTTTGGAGAGCCACTACTGCCAAAGAGTCTACCTGGGATTATAAAGTAAGGATAGATTTCATTATTTCTTGCAAACTGAGAGGCAGATATCAGTTCAAGTTCCACATAAGAATATGCCTTGGCTGGGTAGACATTTAGAAATTTACCCAGGGGCTTTTAAAGGAATAGGGTGCACTGTTTTTTCTTTACTACTTCTCTTTTTCTTTCTCTTTGACTTCTTCTTTGTCTCTCTCTTTCTGACTCTCTGTCTTTCCTTCTTTGACTTTCTGTCTGTCTGTCTCTTCCTCTCTGTCTCCTTTTTTTCTCTCTCTTTCTCTCCCTCTTTGTCTCTCTCTCTTCCTCTCTGTCTCTCTCTGACTTTCTGTCTCTTTCCATTCTGCTGCCTCTGCCATTTTCTCATGCTGATGTTCTCCCCTCTCCTTCCCATTTTGATGGCTTTGGCAGTGTAAGACTGCCACCTTCTTGAGTTTTTGCACTGCGTGCAATAACTATAATTTCTTTGGGTATTTGATGGGGGTTCCCCCAGAGGTTAGGAACTTCCATTGTTTGCATATTGCAGCATGGTCATGTAGGATTAGATAAGCATACTTACTATCTGTATACACATTTATTCTTTTTCCCTTTCCCAGTTCTAAGGCTCGGGTAAGTGCCACTAGTTCTGCTAACTGGGCACTGGTCCTTGGGGGAAGAGGCTTACTTTCAAGTATGGTTACATCACTAACTATGGCATAACCTGCCCTTCGTATCACATTCTCCACAAATGAACTTCCATCAGTATACAGGTCAAGGTCAGGATTAGCTAAGGGAACTTCTAAGAGATCATCTTGGGTAGCATAAGTCTGCACTATAATTTGTTGGCAGTCATGCTCGATTGGTTCCCCATCCTCTGGGAGAAAAGTGGCAGGGTTGAGGGCCACACATGTGTGTATTTGAAGCACCGGTCCCTCAAGGAGTAGCACTTGGTATCTAAGTAGGCAGTTGTCTGTTAGCCATAAACTTCCTTTGGCACCTAGTACACCATTTACATCATGAGTAGTCCAGACAGTGAGATCCCTTCCTTGTATTATCTTGATAGCCTCTGAAACTAAGACAGCCACCACTGCAACTACCCAAAAACGGTGAGATCAGCATTTTGCTACTACAACAATTTCCTTACTTACATATGCCACTGGTTGTAGGGTTGTCCCACGAGTCTGAGTAAGGACTCCAAAAGCTATACTTGCTCTCTCTGTGACATATAGAGAGAAGTTTTGTCCTGTGTGAAGGCTTAAAGCTGGAGCTTGTACTAGGACCTGCTTTAAAGTTTTGAAAGCTGTTTCTGCCTCTGGTTCCCATTCCACTAGATGAGTATTTGCCCTCTGGGTTTCCTTGATTAAAGTATAGAGGGGCCTGGCTATCTCGCTGTATCCGGGGATCCATAGTCGGCAAAAGCTGGTAATTCCAAGGAACCCCCATAACAGTTCTAATGTCTTAGGGTGAGGATAAGCTAGTATAGGCTGTATTCATTCCTTGCTGAGGGCCCTGGTCCCCCTGGCTAAGATTAGGCCTAGATATTTGACTTGCTGTAGGCAAAGCTGGGCCTTCAACCTAGACACCTTTTACTCTTGATTAGCTAGAAAGTTCAAGAGATCTAGAGTAGCCTGCTGGCATGAGGCTTCCAAACTGGTAGCCAAAAGTAAATCATCCACATACTGAAGGACCAGAGTGCCTGGACTTGAGAAGTGGCCTAGATCTTGGGCCAGGGCCTGACCAAACAGGTGAAGGCTATCCCTAAACCCATGGGGCAAGACCATCTACGTAAGTTGGGACATGTGGTCTGTCGGATCCTCAAAGGCAAAGAGAAACTGGGAGTCAGAGTGCAGGGGAATACAGAAAAAGGCATCCTTGAGGTCCAGAACAGTGAACCATTCTGCTTTCTCTGGTATTTGAGAGAGCAAGTTATAGGGGTTGGGTACAGCTGGATACAGAGGAATTACTGCCTCATTGATGAGCCTAATAAGATCTTGCACTAGTTTCCACTGACCATTTGGTTTCTGTACTCCTAGAATTGGGATGTTGCAGGGACTGCTGCATTTCCTTACTAAACCTCGAGCTTTTAAATGTTTAACAATATTCTGTAATCCTTTATGAGCTTCAGGTCTTAAGGGATATTGCCTTTGGTAAGGAAAAGTGTTGGGATGTTCTAACTTGATTTGGACTGGGCAGGCATTTTTTGCCCTTCCAAATTGTCCTTCCAATGCCCAGACTTCAGGGTTGATTCCCTCCTCAAGTAGGGGACAACAAGTGGGTGACTTGCTCCCCATATTCATGTAGATAATAGCTCCAGCCTTGGCTAACATATCCCTCCCTAATAAGGGTGTGGGACTTTCAGGCATAACAAGAAAGGCATGTGAAAAGAGCAAAGTCTCCCAATTACAACTGAGGAAGTGGGAGAAATACCTGGTTACAGGCTGTCCCAGGATTCCTCGGATGGTAAAGGACCTTGAGGACAGTCATCCAGGACAGGAGATTAACACTGAGAAGGCCGCGCCAATGTCCAGGAGGAAGCCAATTTCCTGGCCCTCAATGGTTAAGCATACCCTAGGTTCAGTGAGGGTAATGACATGAGCTGGTGCTTGCCCAGGGCACCCTCAGTCCTGTTGTTGGATCATCTGGTTGGGGGGCTTCTGATCCAGAGAACCTTCCAGTGATTGCCTCGGCATAGTGGACATGGACGAGGGAGCAGCTTGTTTCTCATTGGACAGTCTTTTTTTAAAGTGTCCTGGTAAACTACACTGATAACAAAGCCTACTGGGTGATTGGCCTGCTCCATTTTCTGTCCTCTCTAAACCACAAAGGTTTGTTTGTCTGAGGGCCATGACTAAGGCTGTGGTTTTTCTCTGATATCACTTTTGCTTTTGGGCAAAAGTGTTCCTCTTGGTCCCTATTATAGACCACTAAGGTTGCCAGGTTTAATAATGCCTCCAAATTTTGTTCAGGGCCCAGGGCTTGCTTTTGGAGCTTTCTCCTGATATCTGCAGCTGATTGGGTAATAAACTTATCTTTTAGAATCAATTGACTCTCAAGTGATCTGAGTGACAGGGGAGTATATTTTTTTAAGGCCTCCCATAGCTGCTCAAGGAAGGCAGAGGATTTTCTTCCTTTCCCTGAGTTATGGTGGACATCATTGAATAATTCATGGGCTTTTTCCTAATTCTCCTTAGTCCTTCTAGAACACAAGTCAACAGATGTTTACGACTCCAGTCCCCATGATCTGAGTCAAGGTCCCAGTGGGGATCCATACTGGGGATGGCTTGCTGACTGGTAGGGAATTTGTCCCTTTCTTCGGCTGTCATTCTATCATTTACTTGACTAAGATACCAGATATCTCCAAACTCTCCGGCTGCAGCCAAAGCCACATTCTTTTCATTAAAGGCCAGGGTTTGATCTAATAGTAGCATGACATCTCTCCAAGTGAGGTTGAAGGTTTGCCCTAGACCCTGTAGGGTATCTATGCACCTATCAGGATCATCTGAAAACTTCCCCAGGTCTGCCTTGATCCGCTTTATATCAGAGAGGGAGAAGGGGACATGTACTCAGTTTGGTCCAAATTCCCCTTCCCCTACAGCTTGAAGGGGACATAACCAATAGCCTGGGTTTTTTTTTTTTGTGGTCCTTTGGAGATTTCTTTGCTTATTTCTTTCTGGGCAGGGGAGATTAGAGGAGGATTATCATTAATAGGAAGGGGAGCTATAGGGAGGCTAGGATATGGGGGTAAGCTGAGAGGTCCTCCTGTGGGATGTAAATTGTAAGCTTTGCATAGTTGTGTATTCTCCCTCAATGAAAAGAAAGCTTGGACATAAGGTATTTCAGTCCATTTGCCTTCCCTCTTACAGAAAAGGTCAAGCTGCAGGATAGTATTATAATTTGTCCTTCCCTCAGGTGGCCATTTTTCCCCATCAGAGAGAGAACATTGGGGCCAAGTCACAGTGCAGAAAAAAATGAGACACCTCTTTTTCAGGGTTTGTGGGTCAAATTGGTCCCAATGACTTAGGATGCATTTCAAGGGTGAGCCTGTTGATGCCTGCGTGTTTCCCATCTGAAAGACAAAACTACCCACAGTTTTGGTTTGCTTTGTTTCTCCCCCTGCCCAAGAACCCGCAATGGTCCCTGGACCCTGCTGATCAGAATAGTTGTGCTCACTGATGCAGCAGCAGAAACAACCCCTATCCAAGAACCAGCAACGGTCCCTGGACCCTGCTGATTGCAATAGTTGCGCTCACCAACACAGCAGCAGAAACACTAGTTTTTTCCCCCAGACCACATGGAGGACTGAGGAAGGTAGGATTTAGTGGCCCTAACCGATGCATTCTCAAAAACCTGCACCCTTGCCACTCCACCCAGACGAGAAAAATCAGATTTAGTGGCTCTTACCAATGCATTCTCAAAAACCTGTTAGAGTCCTAAGCATTCTCCTGTTAGTATTGGGACTTTACCCCTGTCCTATAAAGATGTTATGCCTCAAAAATGAAATGGAGGGCCATACCCTGAGGGAGGGAAGGGATCTCCAGGGTTGGAAGAGTTACACCTTTTGTCCTCACTTATATGAATACAAAGGATACAATTGCTGAGGATCCCCATATCCTAGCTTCAGGAATAGCTTTTGTTAGGCCTGCTAGTCTAAGGAGGGACCCTAAAATTCCAGGTAGTCCCCTTATGATGGGGCTTCGGGCAAAAATTGTCTTTCTGATTGGTGAGTCCAGGTGCCTAAAGAAGGTAACAGAGTCTTGGAGTTTATACTAGAAGTCATTCTTACAGGAGAAACTAGAAAAGCACCAGAGACAGGGAGTGATTTTTAGAAGTGGGACTAACCTCAGAGAAGAGAGGTGAGAGGAAGTTTGTCTGGCAGGCATTAGGACCCAGGGGGCAAGGGTAAGGGTAGATAGAATAGATGGGTGAGTCTCTCTTGGGCAACATGCCTTCCAGAGTTCCGCTCATGGCCACAGGGTCAACCAACATGTTGTCAGGACTCCAGAGCTGCATGGCTTTCTTCTCAGTCGACCCTCGGCTCAGCCCAGAAGTACAGGAAAAGCGGAAGCTGATTCTAGGCAAACCAACGCTCCCAACTCCGAAGAGTCGGGGGTTGTTAGAGAGCCCTTTCCCAGAAAGCCTGACACCCATGTCTTAAGTCCAGCGGCCATGCTAGTCGCTTTTAACTGGCCGGCAGGTGCCCAGTATTTAGCACCTGAATTCTAAGGAAAAACAGGACAGAATAGCAAGCAAAAGGGGTCCGTTGGTGCTCACCACTGGGCGATAGTCAATGTCCCACTGCTTGGCGATAGGTGAAAGTCTCACTGTGATACACGAAATTCTCACCGCTTGGCAATAGGCAATAGTCCCATCTGGGTCACCAAAATGTGTCCAGAATTGGTGGGTTCTTGGTCTCATTGACTTCAAGAATGAAGCTGCGAACCCTCCCAGTGAGTGTTACAGTTCTTAAAGATGGTAGTCCGGAGTTTGTTCTTTCAGATGTTCACATGTGTCTCAAGCTTCTTCCTTCTGGTGGGTTCATGGTCTCACTGACAGGAGTGAAGCTGCAGACCTTTGTGGTGAGTGTTACAGTTCTTAAAGGTGGCGCATCTGGCACTACTGGGGGACCTGGCGCACCCTCTACAGCTGCTGGCTAGGGTGCTAAGCCCCTCACTGCCCAGGGCCTGCAGAACCGCTGGCCACTCCGAGTGCAGGGCCTGCCGAGCCCCTGCCTGCGCCTGCCGGAACTCATGCTGGCCTGAGAGTGCCACGCACAGCCCTGGTTCCCACCCGTGCTTCTCCCTCCACACCTCTCTGCAAGCAGAGGGAGCCGGCTCCGGCCTCAACTAGCCCAGAGAGGGGCTCCCAGAGTGCCGTGGTGGGGTGAAGGGCTCCTCAAGCACCACCAGAGTGGACGCCAAGGCCGAGGAGGTGCCGAGAGTGAGGGCTGCTAGCACATTGTCACCTCTCACTAGGGTCATAACAGTAACTAAACAGATGTGAATGTATAATTTGTTTCAGGATTTTCCCTAAATATTATGTAATGTGGAAAATGAATTCATTCTAATGAGAGAGAGACAGTCTTAGAAGCAATCTCATGCTCTTTTTGGTATTGGTCCTAACTAGTTTTTAAGACTTCCTGCTGCATACAGTTGAGACTGGGTGGGGTATTTACCAGGTCAAATAATAGTCTGGTTCAAAACCTTGGGATTTTTCTCTAGAGTTATGACTTTTAAAAAATTGTTTTTAATGTTGGAAGGAACTTTAGAAATCCTACTGGTGAAGAAAACAAGGCACAGAGAGATTAAGTGACAGTCTGGATCATAATACCAAAAGACACATTTTTGAATACCATAATCCTTAATGTTGAAATCCTGGAAGAGCAAAATCCCCAAACTCTAAACTCCTAATATCTAAAATCCCCAAAATCACCACCACAGGATAGTTGGATCATATTTGACAAGCTCTTTTGAACCATCTCCATGCAAATTGCCCAAATCTATCCCTATATTATACTTTTTTATATGCTGAATTTTCTTTTTAGTTTTTTAATTTTCTTTTCCTTTTTTTAAAAAAATTTTCACTATTTTAAATTGTCAGCATTATTTTTTATAATTCTACATGCTATGTATTTAATCTTCACATCATTTCCAGTATTGGAGGTATAAATTGTATGGAGACTTTTAGAGCATTCTAATTTGTTTTATACATGTTTTGCAAATTTGACTCCCTGAAGGTCCATTATCAGAATGTTGCCTTTGTGTGTAAGCATTGTGCATGTACATAAAAATGTTAAAACTTCTTCAATAAATGAATAGATGTTCTTTTGTACATCTGCATTTGTGAAAGATAAGATTTCTCAAGATCTCAGCTCTTAGGGTAACTGTATATGTATGTGGTGGTGACACATCAAAGTTTTTAATTGATCGTATCAGAAGATTATGGTTGTTCATCATGGTATTTCAGATGACCACAGTTATGAAGCTGGGTACACTCAACTACCAACCATAGTGATACGCATTGATCCATTTCCTTTTCTGACCTACTTCTTTATGAATACAATTTGTCTGCTCATAACTGTTTTGTCCATGTGACTGTTGTTAGTATACCTGAGTGTTTATGCTTGCAGAAATATATACATTATTATGGCCTATTTTATTATGTAAAGTGGCCTATGAAGTCTTCTGTTGCATTTTTATGCTTCTCAAGTAAATCCCCTTTTAAAAGTATAAGTAAAATCTTTTAAAAAATTAAATTTTTTTCAGAATTATATTTTTGAGATTTTGATCTTTTGGGATTCCAACATTCAGGTTTATAGCATTTGGGATTGTGTCTTTTGGGATTATGATCAGCTTCCATTAAAGGATTTGCTTGGGGTCAGAGCAGCTAGATGGCAGAGCCTCCATATTCAAGTCTGCCTAAGAGCTTTTGAAAACATCACTTTTTGGTTGGTGTTGTGGATCATGCCTGTAATTCTAGCACTTTGGGAGGCCAAGGTGGGCTTATCGCTTGAGCTCAGGAGTTTGAGACCAGCCTGGGTAACATGGAGAAACCTTGTCTCTACAAATAATATTAAAAAATTAGCCAGGCAAGGTAGCACACAGTAGTCCCAGCCACTTGGGTGGCTAGGTGTGAGGATCACTTGAGCCTAAGATGTAGAGGCTGTAGTGAGCCAAGATCCTGCCACTGCACTCCAGCGTGGATGACAAAGTGAGGCCTTGTCTCAAAAAAAAAAAAAAAAAAAAAAAAAAAAGGGAAATATTACTTTTAAAACCTTATTCTAATAAATTTGAATGTACCTGATATGAAATATTGAGAAAGTGGAATTCAGTATTATATAATTTATGAGTTAATGTATAAGATTCAAAAGAGAAGAAAAAGCAAAAGACAGGTTCTAGAGACAAAAAGGTTTGGAAAGTTGATGAACTGTTTGAGGGGATGATCCCTAAGATGATGCAGAGGGCCTTGGTAGGTGGGGAATGAAAAGTAAGCTCAGCTATCACTGAGTTGGCTCTGACTCTGATGGTCTGTTATTCATAGGTTTTGAGTTGATTTTCTAGTAATGGAGGTAAGTTTCTGTGAATACAGCTATCATATTTAAAAAATTTTTCAGTTAGGACCAAAAGTACATATTTACAAGATGGCTGCCCATATCCATGTAGCAGAATGATGGCCCACAGTATATAGCTCATCTCCAAATGGCCAGAGTCCAATTTCAGCCTTGGGAAAATAAAATCCTCCAGGACAACTACCTTAGATACAGGGAGGGATCTTTTGGAATAACTTCTTCAGGTACTTGCCCACCGTTGGTTAATTGATTAGTCTGGGATAGAGGCAGGTGGGAGCACTCCATTTTGGGCTAACTGCATGAATGGCAGGCTGAGGTGTCAGTAGCCTAGTGTTAGAGTACAAGATGGGCAGCCAGCATGTCCTGGTAGCTGACCCTTTTGGAAACTGGCACAGCTGGCAGTTTTCAGAACACAAGACTGCCCTGTCCTGCCAGGTCCTTGTAGAAAAGTGATCGAGTCTTCTGAGGAAGACCCAAGCTGGAAGTCAGGAACATGTCCTCTCATTCAGCTATTTCCAATGCGTAGCACAGGGTCATGCATACAGTGGCCACTCAGTGATGATGCATATAGCCAGTCGGCCACAGATATAAGAGCAAGCCCCAGCAACAAAAGTAGAGCCCAGCTCAGAGTGAAATGGGGTACCATACATCATCATTCTAAGATGCATTTTCTCCCCACATTTTCACTTTTTAAAAACATTTGAGATGGAGTCTCTCTCTGCCACCTAGGCTGGAATGCAGTGGCACAATCTCAGCTCACTGCAGCCTCTGCCTCCTGGGTTCAAGCAATTCTCTTGCCTCAGACTCCGGAGTAGCTGGGATTACAGTCACACACCACCACACCTGGCTAATTTTTGTATTTTTAGTAGAGGTGGGGTTTTACCATGTTGGGCAGGCTGGACTCAAACTCCTGACTTCAAGTGATCCACCTGCCTTGGCCTCCCAAAGTACAGGGATTATAGATGTGAGCTACCACGCCTGGCCCGTTTTCACATTTCTAAAACCGGGGTGCATCTTAACATTGGTCTCTTTGTTTCAATGATTTGTATTGTTGGACCTATAATGGAATTAACTGCAGTTAAAGAATATCTTTACAAAGATTATACTCTGATTCCACATTTAAAAAAAAGTTATTTTATGCATAGAAAGTAATGGAAATAGAGAAGTAATGTGTAGTAACAAAGGCATTTGCCATTGGAAGGATATCTGTGATTCCAGATTTTCTCACAAATTAACATCCAAGTGCTTTTTGGGGCATAAGAAAAAAAGTAAACAATAAGTAGATGATCCTGTAATATTTGGTTACTGAGATACATGCAAAGGATTGCCTAACACATGCTGTATTAGTTTCCTGTGGCTGCCTTAATAAATTATCACAAACTTAGTGCCTTCAACTGACAGAAATTTACTCTTCTCTTAGTTCTGGAGGCTGGAAGTTCAACGACAGTTTCGCTGGGTTGAAATCAAGGTGTAGGCACAGAAAAGCTCCCTTGGAGGCTTTACAGGACAATCTCTTCCTTGCCTATTCTGGCTTCTGGTGGCTGCTACTCTTTCTTTGCTTGTGGCCACATCATTTAAATCTCTACTTCTGTCTTCACATCACAATTTTCTCTTCTGTGCATCAAATCCCCCTCTCCCTTTCTCTTATAAGGACACTTGTGATGGCATTTAGGGCCTACCCAAATAACCAAGGATAATCTCTCCATCTCAAAATCATTAATCATATCTGCAAAGACCCTTTTTCCAATTAAGGTAATATTTATGGTTTCCAGGGATTAGAATCTGGTCTTCTTGAGGTCACCATTTAGCCCACTACACAGGCCAAACAATGCAACTAGTGTCAGGGAAACCTCCAAATTTGTAAGAATAAGTAAAAGAAAGCCTGGTGCGACTAATTTATGTTGATATTTTCATTGTGCTCCCTGCCAAAAATATCAAGAAAGAGTCAATATTAAAACTATAGAATGGGTATCAAGTTGCTTGGAAGAAAATTACAGAGATAACAGAGAACTCTTCTAAGAAATGTTCTTAATAAACCAGAAGATAAAAATGGGTGGTAAATCACTAGTTATTCACATTTCAAAGTGGAAAATTATTCAGTAGGGCCAAAGAATTTTTTTAAAAAACGTTTGTATGGTAGATTAATTATAAAAATGGTTCTAAATTTCCATACTTACACAGTCTCCACATTTCTAAGTCAAGTGTGTTTGTAGCTTCTCCCATTGAGAGGTAAAATTTATTTCCCTATCTCTTGAATCTGGGATGCCCTCATGACTGGCTTTAGCCAATAGAACACAGCAGAAGTGGCACTATGCCTGTTCTAAACCTAGGCCCAAGAGGCCTTATGTCTTTCTGTTCTTTCCCTAGTTGCCACAAGAACAAACTAGCCTATGGGATGATTAGAGATGCATGGGTTAGCTGGGCCCAGTGGCTCACGCCTGTAATCCCAGCACTTTGGGAGGCCAAGGTAGGTGAGTTGCTTGAGGTCAGGAGCTCGAGACCAGCCTGGGCAACATGGTGAAACCCTGTTTCTACTAAAAAAGAAAAAAAGCTGGGTGTGGTGGTATGTGCCTATAGTCCCAGTTACTTGGGAGGCTGAGGTGAGAGGATTGCTTGAGCACGGGAGGTGGAGGTTGCAGTGAGCCAAGATTGTGTCACTACACTCCAGCCTGGGTGACAGAGCCAGACCCTGTCACAAAAAAAAAAAAAAAAAAAAAAGATGCATGGTTCAGTTTTCCTCATACCCTAGCCAGTAACCGGTCAGCCACAAGGCATGTGAGTGAGGCCATTCTTGACCAGCTAGCCAAATAGACAGCCAGCCAAAAATGTATGGGCAAGCCCCAGCAAGAACAGTAGAGCTCAGCTCAGATCAGCAGACCCTCTTAACTGACTCCAAGACTCCTGAGTAACAACTAAAGTGCATTGCTTTTAAGTCATTGGGTTTGAGAGCGGTTTCTTCTATAACAAAAACTGTTACATAATAAAAAATCACAAGACTTTCATGACTGGGATTGACTAAATGATTCAGAATGAATTAGGCTCTGAATATAAAATAATTTTTGGAATATTTTAACTAGTTTATTTTGCATACATTTTCCTTTTATGTATCCTTAATGGCAATATAGGATTAAAATAAAGTTATAAATAAGTCTAAAAGAGATCCTTAAGAAAGTATAAAATTCAAATTCTAATTTTAAAAAGGCTTAATGTCATGCTTTTCTTGGAAGTATTTCTTTCCTTTGTATGGTTACAGTTTTTAAAATTTCTTTTATTCAGGGGCCCTCCTACATTCAAAGCAGTTTCAACAAAATACAAGAATTCTATACTCAGCTTTCTGCTGCTTTATCACCATATAGCTCTTGGTAACTTATTTTCCATCTCTGAGTTTCAGTTGGCCTATTTAAAAAAGTGAGGATAATAACACCTCTAGGTCAGGGTTGTTTTGAAGATGAAATATGATAACGTCTATACATGTGCGTCGTGAATGCAAATGGATGAAAAAGATTAAGAAAGCTGAGTCTGTCCTGGTATTTCCTTTTTTTTTTTTTTTTTTTTGAGACAGAGTCTCGCTCTGCCGCCCAGGCTGTAGTGCTGTGGCCGGGTCTCAGCTCACTGCAAGCTCCGCCTCCCGGGTTTACGCCATTCTCCTGCCTCAGCCTCCCGAGTTGCTGGGACTACAGGCCCCCCCCCCCCCCCCCGGCTGATTTTTTTTTTTTTTTTTTTTTTTTTTTTAGTAGAGACGGGGTTTCACCGTGTTAGCCAGGATGGTCTCGATGTCCTGACCTCGTGATCCACCCGTCTGGGCCTCCCAAAGTGCTGGGATTACAGGCTTGAGCCACCGCGCCCGGCCTGTCCTGGTATTTCTTAAATGTGCCTTATAATAACATTTTACTGGCTAAAAAGTGCTAGTGATTTCCTCAATAAAATTGTTCTAGTCTGTAAAGTAGGTTATTTAGGTTATATGAATTTGTTTTGTTGTTGTTATCTCTGCTCCTTCTCCACATCACAGATACAATAAGACCTAAGAACGTGGCCTTTTTCCAAAAATATGTTGCTCTCCATTGGAGGAGCAGAATAAACCCAGGTGGTCCATATGTAGACATCCCAGCCCTTATGGCATTATATTATGTTTGTAGCAAACTGATTTGAGATTCTTGTTGCATTCAAAGCCTACATTGCAAAAAGCTGCCCCAGCCAACAGCCAATCTATCTCCTGCTAACTACAGCTGATGGGATAAGAGGCATACAACTGCCTGGAGAATCTAACCAGAGCCTTCTAGAAGAAGTCAATAGTGGTCCCTATCTTGAAAATTCAAATTCAAAAGATGTGGAGATGTAAGCTTTGGATAGTTGAGTTTGCAACTGAATTCAGTTCTTGTAGAATTGGGGCCACAGTCAGCAACTTAATAAACCAAACCTATGTGAAACAGATAGTTCAGAAGCAGTTGAAAGTGAGCCAGCACAGAAAATTAGGTTGCAGAGGATAAAATGCAAAAGACTGACAGCGAAAACAGAGACAAGGGCCCAGAGAGCTCCAGCTCCAGAGAGGAGAGGGTTTCCCGGGAGATATTTCCTAATTCCCACTTACAATTTATTTTCTGCCAGGAAATGTCAGCCAGATTCCCTGGACTATCTTTACAATACCTCATTCCCCTTTTTATTTGAGCCAGTTTGAATGGATTTTTATTCCTTGTAACTATATGATCCAGTTAGTTTCTAAAAATTCTCCTGGATTTAGAGATGTCTTAGATTTCTTTTATTCCTTGTTGGAGAATATTATTTGGTGATATAACATAAAATATAGATTTGGTCTCTGTCCTGGTTCTTGGCACAAGACTTCTAAGACCCTTGGAATCTCCTGAGTGATAAGAATTTTTTTTTTTTTTTTTTTTTTTTTTTTTTTTTTTTTGCATGCCAGTGAGATGGTTGGTGGCTGGAATCACTGCATGGTCCATAGACAGCTACAGCATAGGGGCTGGTTGCTGGAGGAACAAGCCTTGTGATTGGAGGGTTGGCATTTTCAGCCCCACTTCACCTCCAGAGAGGCAAAAGGGACTGGAAATTTGAGTTCAATCCCTAATGGCCAATTGTTTAATCAATCATGACTTTGTAGTGGGATCTCCACAAAACCCCTAAGCAACAAGGCTCAGAGACCTTTTGGGTTGGTGAACACATCCTCTTACTGGGAGGGAGGGACACTCTGCCCCCATGGGAACAGAAGATCTCATGATGAGGACCCTTTCAAACCTTGCTCTATATACCTCTTCATCTGGCTATTCATTTGTATCCTTTGCAATATCCTTTATAATAAACTAGTAACTGTAAATAATAAACTAGTTCATCCGTGTCCTTTGCAATATCCTTTAAAATAAACTAATAACTGTAAATAAGTGTTTGTGAGCTGTTATAGCAAATTAGCGAGGAGTTAGCATCAGAATGGAATTGTAGGACTCCTAGTTGGTGTCCACAGAGAATTGGAGAATCCATTTGTATGGGGGAAAACTCCACACATTTGGTGTCAGAAGTGTTGTGACTGTATAGAAAAGGAGAGTTTTTCTTTTAGGGAGGATATAGTATGATAGTTAAAAAAAAAAAAAAAAAAAAAAAAAAAAAACAACCCAGTGGCTCACACCTGTAATCCCAGCACTTCCGGGAGGTTAGGCCGGTGGATCACCTGATGTCAGGAGTTTGAGACCAGCCTGGCCAACATGGTGAAACTCCATTTCCTACTAAAAATACCAAAAATGAAGCTGTGTGTGGTGGGGATGCCTATAATCCAGCTACCTGGGAGGCTGAGGCAAGAAGAATCGCTGAACCCCAGGAGGCAAAGGTTGCAGTGAGTCGAGATCTCGTCATTGCACTCCAGCCTGGGCAACAAGGCTGAAACTTGGTCTCAAAGAAACAAAAAAAAAAAAAGAAAAAGAAAAGAAATAAAAAGGGCTGGGCGCCGGTGGCTCAAGCCTGTAATCCCAGCACTTTGGGAGGCTGAGACGGGCGGATCACGAGGTCAGGAGATCAAGACCCCATCCTGGCTAACACGGTGAAACCCCGTCTCTACTAAAAAAATACAAAAAACAAGCCGGGTGAGGTGGCGGGCGCCTGTAGTCCCAGCTACTTCGGGAGCCTGAGGCAGGAGAATGGCGTAACCCCGGGAGGCGGAGCTTGCAGTGGAGCTGAGATACTGGCCACTGCCACCACAGCCTGGGCGACAGAGCGAGACTCTGTCTCAAAAAAAAAAAAAAAAAAAAAGAGAAAGAAATAAAAAGGGAGCCGGGTGTAGCGGCTCCTGCCTGTAATCCCAGCACTTTGGGAGGTCAAGATGGGCGAATCACCTGAAGTCAGTAGTTTGAGACTAGCCTGGCCAACATAATGAAACCCCATCTTCACTAAAAAAATACAAAAATTAGCTGGGTGTGGTGATGTGCACCTGTAGTCCCAGCTACTTGGGAGGCTGAGGCAGGGGAATTGATTGAACCTAGGAGGTGGAGGTTGCAGTGAGCCAAGATTGCACCACTGCTTTCCAGCCTGGGTGACAGAGAAAGACTCTGTCTAAAAAAAAGAAAAAAAAAAAAAAAAAAATGAAAAAAAAAAATGATAGGGGAAGAAGCTACTGAGTGGGAGATGGATGCCTAAACTTAAGAGATTTGAGGGCAGCAGAAGATGGTGGCATTCACATAAACTATAAAAGATGAATAATGCTAGATGAAATTCACTAGTAAACGATCCTAAGAACCAAGCAGAAAACTTTACAGGTGACTGTTTCTCAGCAATGGTCAGAATGCTGGTGGAAGACATATTGTTTTGAAGGACACTGTGCTTATTATGGACCCATGTCTGAGATTTATTGTGAAAAAAAGAATCCATGTGTGATGTCATGCGGACCAATGTTTCATATTAATCCCCCTTCAACAAGATTGATCGTGTTTGTTCCTGTATAGATTTATTTTTACTACGGAATCAGTGTCTGTTAAATGTTTAAGTATTATGGTGTATAACCAAATTCTGAAATTAAAATTAGACAATATATTTAAGCCAGTCTATGGTCCTCGAAGTGCAACATAACCTCACTCAGCAGACACAGGTATCTCTAAGAAGCTTATCATTAAGCTTTGTGCATTCCTCTTTGAGCACTTATTGTGTACCTGAGACTGTGGTAGGTGCTGAGAAAATAAAAGGAACCAAACAGACGTGGTTCTTGCTTTCATGGAGCTAGAAGAGATAGAGAAAAACAGAAATGAAAGAAAATAACAATTACCTATTATCACTAAGTTAATAAGTGCTGAAATACAGAAATAAGGGCAGGACCCACAGTAGATAAGGTGGTGAGATCTCACTAAAGAAAGAAGAGATCTGAATGATAATCTGTTTTAATCACACTCAAGGTGATTCGATGCTATTGGATTATAAGAATTCAATGATTGTTTACTATTGTCTAGCTAACTAGGGAAATGCATATCATCCTTTTCAGGCACTTTTGTAACTTAGTGACCAGAAGAAGCGGGGGGACCAATATTAATTAGTGTCTATTATGCTCCAGGCATTGTCCAATTACATATTAGCTCAAAAAAGTAGTCATTATTATACCAATTTTAGAGATGGAAGAACCGAGGTCCTGAAAGGTCTAGTATCTTGTCCAAGGACTCAGTCAAAAGCTCTTTCCACTACACCAGGGTCTTACCTACATCTGTGAAAAGCAGTACGTTACTTCCTCATCACCAACTGGATTAATTTTAAAATAAGATCGTGTGAACTACTTAGTGCCTCAAATCATTTTCATTACGAAAGAAACTTTTAAACTAAAGATTCTAGTCTACAGGCCATGTAAATTAACATTTAGTAATATATTTTACTGGAAAACGGGAGAGCATATTTCTTGAGTGCTGCCAACAATCTACTGCCACCTGATTTCACCCAGTCCCATCATACCTACTTGTTTTAGTCTTTTCTTAAATGTGCACCCAGACTTCAACGTAAGAGGTTCAAGTTCAAGTTCAATTTAACCACAACAGCCCCATTGCCATTTTGCCCCACTACTCTCTATCTTATCTATCTTAAAGCCTCAAAGAGTTAATGATTCATTCACGATTCAACTACATTGAGTGCTGGGTACAAAAGACCGCCTGACATTGTTTTTTTGAAGTCTGTTCTCATCACTCTGGGGCGTTCTAAACGGATGCTGTCTCCTCCCTTTCCCACCCTTTCTCCCCGTTCGGCCCTGGGAGAGGCTCTTAAATAGTCCTTGGAGGTGGTTAATCTTTCGGTGAACTGGTAGAAGGGTGGGCCCGCGCAGCCCGCCCAGACCCAAAGATCAAAGGCGTGTTCCTCTCAGACGCCTGGAGGAAACCCGGCGGACTCTGAAGAATGCTGTTGGCAACCAGCGAGTTTCCAAGGGCAGGGCCAGCATTTGGAGCGAAGGATGCAAAGCTAAGAAAGGATGTTGGCAGGACAGCTGTGCCCCGCTCGCATCTGGGTTCCCCGCGGTGTGTGGATGTAACCCAGAACCTGCCCTGCGCCTCATCCCTGAGCCAGCGGATCTGCGGCGAGACACGAGCCCGCTGGCCCGGAGATTGCACCCGGAAAGAGACAGAAAGGAGGCTGTTCGGGCTGGGGCTCAGAACTCTTTCACCGTCTCACCTACTTCCAAAAACTCTTCTCCCAGGCGGGGAAGCTTCAGAGGCTGCTTCCGTCCTCCGCCTTTGCGCTCAGCTTCCCGCTGGCCGCGAGCTCCCCAAGCACTCCTGCCCCCCAGCCCTGGCTTCCCTGCAACCAGAACTCCAGGCCGACTTCCCGACGCATACAGTGCCGGACCAGAGCAAAGTCAGCCACTCGCACTGGAGTGATGGGGAGATTTTTTCTGGCCTGAGAATGGACAAAGGGACTCTCCTGCAGGGGAAGTGATTCCAGGGCCCCCAGATTTCTCTCTGCCTTAGAGGTCGCAACGCAGCCAACAGAAGTCTGGCTTTAATCCACTCAGGACTTAAAAACATCATCTAATGACTGAAATCTGTCTGAGAACACAGGATGAGTGCATCCACGTCCACACACCCGAGTGGAACAAATCTTTTGTTTTCTGAAGACAAGTGATTTGAAGTCCAGACTGAATGGCATTTAAGAATTAGGATTCTACTACAAAGACACATGCACACGTATGTTTATTGCGGCACTATTCACAATAGCAAAGACTTGGAATCAACCCAAATGTCCATCAGTGACAGACTGGATTAAGAAAATGTGGCACATATACACCATGGAATACTATGCAGCCATAAAAAAGGATGAGTTTGCGTCCTTTGTAGGGACATGGATGCAGCTGGAAACCATCATTCTTAGCAAACTATCG
>NW_016806990.1:1586848-1620533 GCF_001698545.2 Rhinopithecus bieti | reverse complement strand
AAAAAAAAAAAAAAAAAAAAAAAAAAAAGAATTAGGAATCCACTGCGTGCCATCCTGGAGTGAATAGGAAATTAAACTAAATTGGAGTCCAGAATATGCAGCTTCTTTAAGAAAAAATTCCTCTCTGAAATATTCTTTCCCACTGCATTAAGCAGTGTTCCTCATGAGAAATCTGAAAACATTGATTGTTAAAATGTGGTCCTGGGACCAGCAGCATTGGCATCACCTGGGGCCCACTTCAGACTCCTGGACTCAGAATCTCTGGAGGGTAGAGGTGTCTAGGTGATTCTGAAGAACTACTGGCTTAAAAGTCTCCTTGGTCAGTGTTTTCCACTAATCAGTAAACATATAGAGCCAGCGGAGCTGGAGCTCTGTATCACTTATCTTTTTAGAATGAAGTCTCTGTTTGACAGTGGGAAAGCCTGCTAGAAGGATCCTGAGTTGCTTGTAAAGTCATGCAAGCAATGAGAGAGAGAGAGGGGGGGAGAGAGAGGGAGGGGGAGAGAGAGAGAGAGAGAGAGAGAGAGAGAGAGGACTTCCCTGGCTACAGGCCAGATTGGATATCTGTCTGCTTCTGAGAACTTGCAGACTCTCTTACTTGAAACACTTCATTCTCCATTTAGGCGTCTGTAAGATACTTTGGTTGTTCTCCTGGTTCTTTCTAAAAGCACCTTCTAAGATAGTTTTCATAACCTAGAGGTCACAGGCAGGATACTCCCCACCCTTAGCACCCCCCACTCCCAACTTCCAAACTATACTGGCTTGAGGCCAGGGGAGTTCCCCATTCTTTCTGTGAAGCTACTCACCCCCTATTCAAATTGAGACACACCGACTACCTGGGCTGGAGCTGGAGCAGGGTAGGCTGGGAGTTTTACCCTTCTGGGAAGACCAGAGGAGAGAGACCTATGGTGGGTGTGGGTGTGCTGATGATCTGGAATGGGAGAAGGGCCCACTGAGAAGAAGAGATGGTTAGACTGTGGGTGTGTGTTGGAGGCATGTGTGGTGTGGTCGTGTTGTCATGTTCCTGGGCTAGTGGCAGCCACCACCCAGTCATTCCCACCTTGATCCTCACTCCATTCAATGGGCAACCATGGGGACCTGAGTGTGCCCAGGCCCCTCCTTGGCTGAGGCTCCTGATGGGACTGGGCAGCCTCATCACCAGTGTCGACCTACCTGCAGGTGCCAGGCCCTGACTTTCCTCTCTGGATTTCTAGGGAAAAGAAAGTTCTGGACAAATTTAGAGAATATTGGGGAGAGGTGCAAGGTGAGACAGAGAGAGAGAGAGAGAGAGAGAGAGAGAGAGAGAGAGAAAGAGTCAATAGATACCAAAAAGAGGTATTTTCATTCATGGAAAAAAAAAAAAAGATCATTGCCTGGACGCTATAAACATACACCCCTTGGAGCTTCCTGCCTGAGACACTTTCAGTTTGGATCTAGGCACAGATAGTTCACCACCTGCCACTTAGTAAAAGTAACTGACATTTTCATGGAATCTTTCCTTTACCAAGGGATTTTACAGATATAATCTCATTTGAGCCCCACTAAGGCTCTGTAAGATGAAAGGGGAAGGTCTGCATATAATGATTATTATCATTCTCATCACCTTTATCCCTGTTTGCAGAGATGGGAAAACTGAGGATCCAGGCTCTTTCAAGAAACAGCTAGCTGGATGCAGAACCAGGGTCAAAGCTACGTGTTCCCTATTCATAGCCACATGCCTCCTGCCTAAAGCAAAGGCTTCAAATTATTGATAGGCAACTATAGACAGCCATGAAGACTTTCTAAAAATCCATGTGTAGATTGGCGTTGCAAGGAAGTGAGCAAGAAAAAGTTATTTCTCTGTGGACGGCTTGCCTGGAATCCTCAGAATTTAGCGCATTTGTTTTCTAAAAACGTGAGTGGGAGATTGGAAAATCTGCGATACGCGAAAGGCGAACAATTGAATCACACTAGGGACTCTTTGATTTGAACTCTGGCTAGGTTGAGGCATGGACTCTATCCCTCTGGTAGAAAGGACAGAACACATGAATTGGAGGAACGGGACTCTGGCCAGAGCTTGAAATCTGTTCTTGAAAGTCAAGTTGGGGTGGCGGTGGTGGGGTGATGGAAGGGTATCCTGATATCTTGAGAAGTCCTCCATGTGCAAACAGACAGGCGGATGAAGTCACCGAAGTTCTCAGCCCTTGGAGAATGAGGAATTGCGCTTGGTAATGTAGTCGCCACCCCTTGGTAATGAGGTCACTATAACTGACAGAGAGCACACCTGGCAGAGCAGCTTCTCCAGTCGGGACCAGCCTAGCGGGATCCTTCCTCTATGGCCAGGCAGGGGCTCCACCCGAGGAGCGAGAAGCGGCCTGTGGGGTTGGTGGAAGAGCGGAGAAGCTCTCACTCCAGGTACCAAACTAAGCCGAGAAAAAAGGGTAAAAAATCGAAAAGAAAGAACAAATGAAGCGGAAGTTTCAAGGCTCTCTGCGAGGAATAACAGTATAAATAACCGAAGACGTCTTGTAAACACTGCGGTCATAACCCCGAACATTAAACAGCCCCGGTGGCATCTGGCGCATCGGCCGCCGCGGGCTGCTCAGGGGCAGTGAGAGAGCCGGGTCCCAGGCTTCTCTGCCTTGCTTCTCTGTTTATCTCAACTTAATCTTCCCCTAGGAGCTGTTCCGTAGCCTGGAAAATGTTTAAATTAAAACCCAGTCCGCCGGAAGTCGTGGTGGGAGCTAAACGCGCCCGCTAACCGCAACCAAAAGGCAGGCATGCAGGTTTGTTGTTAGAATTAATTAGTGGATTATTAATAAGAAATCTAGATAATGTATGCTGCAGAACTCTGAAAATCCTGAAACACACCCTAAGGGTTATGGAATTTACATCTTCCATAGCTTCTATTATTTCTTCACTAGTTTGCAGCCATACCCACACCTGGAAGGTGACGAAAGGTGGAGTTTACTTTCTCGCCCGTGTCAGCAGTCATACCGTGGAATCCATGAAAGCTGGATTTCCTTTTTCTGGTGCGTTTTTACTCTTGAACTGTGTAACTGTGGATAACTTTAATACTGCCCATTCTTTGTTTACAGTTACATAATTTCTATTGTCCTTAAAAGTAACCGACATATTTCCTTTTAAGGTTTCAGTGAAAACGTAATCTGCATCTTCATTATGAAACTCATATGCAATTTTCTTCTATCTCTAGAATTTAGATTGATGTTTAAAAGAATCATTTTCATTATCAATCTTCCCCATAGTTTCCCACTTTTCTATTCCAAATATTTTAAAATCACACAAAATGTCAGAGCTTTTAGCAATATAAAGAAAGATTTATTTTCAAAAGTAGCAAAACTTGTTTGAAAAAAATATATATCTTTAAGTGAATTACTTTATAAATGTGACTGTCAAAGTCAGCTATCCTATGATCTACATTTTACAACATATTGTACAAAAGATACATTGATAGGTTCTTATCTATTTATACATTTATAATTACATATTGCACTTGGACCAGCAAGGCTTGCAGAGTCATTCACGGTAGAAGTTAATAAAGTTAAATAGATGGGAATCTTTGCAAGTACAATTGATCTCCTCTGGTTTGGAAACGAATCTCCTCGTCGTTGTAAAGTGTTCTCGCGGGGTGGGACAGAGAGAGGAGCATTGCGAGGGGGAAGCAGAGACAGAGAGCACGGAGGGCAGGGGTCGCCTTCCCGGGGCCCGCTCCCCCCGGGAGCGCGCCTTTCCCAGACTCGCACCTCCAAGGTCAGGACGCGGTGGTTCCACATAAGCGGCTCGCGGTCACCACTTCTTTCAGGTCACTCTCGGGTTTCCCGGCCACCAAGAAGGGCCACGTCTGCGGGAAAGAAGAAGGTGGAGGAGGTAAGTAGCCGTGGCGGAGGGGTGGGGTAGGCTCCGGGCCAGAGATGAAAGGAGTGGGGGCGGTGGGGGCAGGCAGTGCACTGGAGAGACCGATTGATTATCTCTGCAATTTACTCGCGGTCCTAGCGCACCCCGCGGCTGCATAAAGCAAAAAGCTGCCTTGGCGCCAAGTCACAGCTCGACGTGGTGGTGGTGCTGATGGTGGTCTTTTAGAACGAGAGCCAAAGGGCTCATACTGGGTTCCTTGTGAGACCCAATGCAGGAAGCCCTGGGCAAGCCGAGAGTGGGTGGTGCTGTGGCACTGCCTGGAAGCAGACGCTCTGGCAGCCTGAGCGGGGAAGCCCAGAATGACCTTGTGCCTGCTGGGCACCGAGTTCGGGGCGAAGCTCCCTCCTGGCCTCTCTTCTGAGGTGGTGGTCGGGTTTCAGGGCCCTGTCGCTTTCATCGTCTTTCATCGCCATCTATTTCCCTAGCCCCGACTTTCGTTTCTTCCATTGCAAACAGCGGCTTTGACTACAACTTCTAAATTAATCACCACCTCTTAAGGAAAAAAAGAAAAAAGCTAAAAAAACTACTTTGACTTTTAATTTAAGATCGTCTTCGTGCTGGACTGAGAAAGCATGCTTTCTCTTCCTTTCTCCGGGCTGTTTTATAATAAAGTTCATTTAAGTTTCTTATTCAAAGATGAAGAGAGTAACAATTGTAAATATTCGAGGCAACACTTTCATTTTAGGTGAAGATTTTAAAAGCTATTTACTCATTGAAAAAAAAAAAAACCCAAACTTTCAGTTGGAGGGAAAACTATTTTTCATGGCAAAATGTAGTTTTGCATCTTCTTCTCCCTCAGTTCCAGAAACCAATTCGGTGAGAAGACAATTCAGACCTCTCTCACTACTGCTCTAGTGCTGGCTGATAAGACTTGCCTTTTAAGAGGAAAAATCTCTCATTCTTATCATATACAAACAGAGGTCCTAGTAAGTTGTTGTTATTGTTTTTCTTTAGATCCTAGAAGTTTTAAAATAAAATCAAATAAAAAATTAAAATGTATTTCTTAAACAGTAAAATGCATTTGAGAAAAAAGAAGACTCGATGATTATCAGTTTTTTTTTGTATTAAAAAAGTTAGGCTCAATGGGCATCACTTTTTAAGATAAAAGGTAACTTTTCTTAAATCTTGGATGAGAGTGACCTGTTTTAATATTTATTAAACTCATACTAGTGAGGATTTACTGATTTTGCTGATAATAACTGGAACTTCTAGGATTTAAAAATACTAATCCACTTATAGGAGAAGCACAGAATATTTAAGCGGTTGGGGGCTTACACTGACAATTTAGGGGCATAGATGTGTCCTTATCTAATGGTCCTAAATATGCCTGTGAAAGAAACGGAGGTGGGTGTTTTTATTTACAAGGAAAGGAAAATCAAAATCCACTCTCAGCTAAAAGAAGAAAAAAGGATTAATAAAATGCCTTCTCGGCGTGAGGTCTTGTCAGTGCTCTCAGTTCCGCAACAGCCACTCCACCCCAGGGAGGATGGCTTTGGAGTGGGCGCGGGGGATCCCTCCTCTGTGCCAGCTCAATACACTTGCAAACCTTTAATTGGGCTGCCACGTCAAACCCTTGCATAAATCACTCCTGCTCCGGGGGCTGGTAGGGCAGAGAGCGAGGGCCGCGTCTAGACCGCCCGCCTCTGGTCCCTGGAGGCTCTAGGCCCGCGGTGGCCGAGGTGTGTAAGTCACCGCCACGCCCGCACCCCCACTCCCAGCCCCGCGCGCACTCGCGCCCACCGCTGGCGGGACTGCGGGCGCGCCTGGATTGCAGGATCGCCTGGACTGCAGCGGCAGCCCAGGGGGCACTCACCAGGTTGACCGGGTGAATGTACCCGTTCTCGTATTTGTCGTTAGCCAGGATCTGCCTCAAGTGGGCGATGTAGCTGGACGCCAGCCTGAGCGTGTCCAGCTTGGAGAGCTTGGTGTCCGGGGGCACCCAGGGCAGGGTGGTCTTGAGTCTGGAGAAGGCCTTGCTCAGCACTCGCATGCGGGCCCGCTCTCGCGCGTTGGCGGCGTTGCGCTGGACCTGCTTCCCCTCCTGGCTGACCCCGCTCAGGGGGCTCTTCTTGGTGGGCGCCTTCCTCCTCTTGCCCAGGCCGCCGCGGCCCTTCTGGGGAGACCCATTCTCACAGTTGGAGCTCTCCTCGGTGCTCTCGTTGGAAGTCACAAATTCCTTGTTCGAATCCATTTTCAGCCCGTCACATTCCAACATCTCCACCTCTTGAAGGTCCTCCACATCGCTGAGGGAGCCGGTGGACATGTTTGGGGGAGTGGACGAGAGAGAGAGGGAGAGAGAGAGAAAGAGAGAGAGAGAGAAAGAGAGAGAGAGAGAGAGAGGCAGAGAGAGAGAGAGAGACCCTGAAACCAAGGGGCCTCCCGAGTGTGGCGCAGCCACCTCCTGTTGGGAGCTGGAGTTGGGGTCTGGTTGGGTTTCACAACCCTTTCCCCTTCGCAGAGTTGTGAGAAGGAACCTAGGGGACTTCTGCAGCAGAGGAACCGGCTCTCTGTCTCCCCACTCCCAGAGTCGTGGCCGTAGAGGAGTGTGAGCGAGCGCTGAGGAATTTGGTGGACACTAGGAATTTATCTGGGGAATAGAGGGGCGGATCTTTGCAGCCAGGGGAGGGGCCTGCCAGGCCCCAGCAAAGCGCTTAGACCCCTTTCACAACCGGAGGGAAACTCATTGCACAGACCCTAATTTGCAACTTGTAATGTAAATCAACTCAACCGCATCATGTACTTACCAGCCACCTTCTCCCAACTGTGGCTGGCTGAGGAAAATCATGTCCTGTCCATCTCTTTTTAAAAGGCCTTCTTTCCCTCTTAAGACATCACAGCTGGTTGTTACTGAGAACTTTAGAAAAATGACTAGATCCTTTGGCTCTTTCTGGGCCTTCCACCTAGGAATCTCACAAGTACTCCATGCCCTCTCTCCTCCCAAGAAAACACGAGTTAAGATACAGGGAGTATCAACTGCATCCTGCCAACATCTCATAAGACTCCAAGGCTTTACCAAGTTCTCCTTCCACCTTCCCCAGGATAAATGAAGACAAGTGCTTCCTAGAATCTTTATGGTGATGGAAAAGTAAGTATAAAAAGTTTCACATACACCTGATCATTTTCAAGACATCAAAGGACTGCCTATGTGTACACAAACATACTTGATTTGCACGCTCAAACCCAACACACACAGCTTAGTGGGAGTGGGTAGGGAATGAGATAGGGCAGTATGAGTGTGTGAAAAATATTATGTTAGTTGATCATCTTTTCCTAATAAGTGGAAACTTTCCCCTCTTTTTTTTCTAGAAATGCATTTAATATTGCCTTGAGAGTCTTAGTTGCTCTCAGACATCACCTTGCCTGGCACTTTTTGTGATGCACCATCCCTTTCAATGCTGCTGTCTTTGTCCTCTTCCAGCCTCTTTGGTGCCAGTGTTCCTCACATGAAGCTGACACTACAAAACACAAAGCAAGATTATCCTTTTGAGAAAGGTTCTTTTCCATCTTTAACCCCAGCTGGAGCCATCTTTCCTAGAGAATAAGAAAGTCTCCTGGGAAGTAGGTAGAAAATCACAGGGAAGCAGAACCTAGGGATTGGATGAAATTGATGCAATGAAACCAGGGAGACCGAAGGTGTAAATCTCTCTTCAATTTCTTTGCCAGGTTTTCTTCCCTTGCAGGTAGGCATTGAAGTTGGGCTGGAGCAAAATGTGAGAGTGATTTCTGAGTGGTTGTCTTAGGGTCTGAAGGCTTCTCCTACATTAAGATATCATATCTCTAATCCTAGGCTCAGCTGGGAATTCACTAACCTCTAACGTTTTGTTTTGCTAGCAGGGTCTTGTTTGCTTTCCCCCTATGTTGTAAACTAAACAGGTTGTCAGCAAATCAGTCTTTATTAATGAATTAGTGACCCCTCTTCCATAATATCTTTGCTGAGGATCCAAAATTTGTTAATCACCAGTGTAGAGATTTATGAGCTCTCTTATTTTCTGTTGTTTGTGCAGGTGGAGATTTAAATGACCACATCCACCCTAAGATTTATTGTGAGAATGATTGATGTTATAAACCAGGAAAGGACTCTTCCCACAGCAGGGCTGACAGAAATATCAAGTTGAAGTTGCCTTTGTCTTCACGTACAAACGACCCGGTACTACAACACAGAAAGTATAATAATTTCATCTGAAGTTCAAGACAGCAGTAAGAGAACACCCAGCAGGCCTGTTAAAATTTTCTTTACTAATTCCCCAACTAGTTTCCTTTGATTTGCTCTCCCTTCTCTCAGTCTTGGTAAAACATGAAAGTTAAAGTTATTTTTAGAGTAAAGAGCTCTGTGAAAATGGGCATTGGCCAATACTTTGTGAAATGTGTGTGTGTGTGTGCGTAGCTACTAAGATATCTGCAAAATAACTACAAATAATTAATTTGGGCTCTGGAATGTGATAATTATTATAAAAATCCAAACTATGGCCTTACTACATACCAGGCTATTAAGCTGTGATTTTTCTTGTTGGAGCCATTTTTTTTTTTTTGGCTCTGGTTCTCTGTTACACCTTAGTTAATGGACTGCTCAGGCTGTCTGGGGGGGGGATAACAATCATAGTACTACGTACCACTGAAAAGATTTCTGTTGTCTGTATGTTTTTCAATGTTGGAAACTTAAAAGCACCAATTTCTGGAAGCGTGTAAAACTAGCCTCATGTCATAGGCTGGTTTTTATGCTTAGCAATTATTTTTCTTTATAGCCATATAAGAAATAATTAAGTCTCATGTCCATTTATCTTGCAGTGAGACGTTTAGGCTGAGAAAGGCTAGTGGGCTGATAATACGTTTTGGAGTTTCTAAAATTCTGTAAAAGATGGCTTCCAGTTTGGGAGTAAGATTTGAAGAATGCTGTTGCTTATGTATCTTGATTTGAAGTCTTGGAGAAAGAATATTCGCATGGAAAATACTTTTTTCTTTTAAAATTTTGTGTCTATCCCTGCTAATAAACACTTAGGGACAAATGGGTGGGGCAAATGACTTCTTGTTGGATTCTACTGAGCAAATCAGTTAAGCTGTAACTTAAGCTGTGCCAAATTCTCCCAAAATGTAAACTATATTCTGTGAGAAGAGAAGCACTTTTGAGAAGCTGTGTTAACCCTTTTGGTATGTTGACTATTTCTGTTCCAAAGCATGAAACAGAAAACTAGTGATTTGAAAGTATGAGATCATTTCTAAAAGTTCTTACCTGACTTTTAAGAAACAGTTATGCCCCAGAGGCATCTGGCCAATTTGCTGCTCACTTCTAACAATTTGTTTTGCAAGAACGACTGTCTTTGAAAGATTTTAATGCTAAGGAAATTTTATCTCCGAAAGCTGTAAAATGAAGATTAGGCATGGAATGTACCCTTGAACTTAAATCCTGGTTTATCAACTGATACATTTACAGGAAGTTCAAATTTGATTCAGTTGCACTTGGATGGAATAATTTGCTTCTTTTTTTATGAGAAGGAAAACATCATAGGCTTCCTTTGAACTGACTTCACATGCCATTACATAATCTTTCTCAGGGGAAAAATATGCCTTTAAATTTAAATTTTAATCCTTTTCTCTTTCTACTCATCATTTGGTCAGGAGAAACATAGGCTGGCAAATCGGCAAAACTGCCCATTCTCTTTTTTCTTCATTTCTAATTAGCACCTCCAGATGTTTTATTGATTTTGTTTGATGGTAACTATCACCACTTCAAACATTTGCCAACTTTCTATGCAAGTTGATGCCTTTTCTTTTTTTGAAGGAGTCTGTCTTGCTCTGTCGCCCAAGCTGGAGTGCATTGGCACGATCTAGGCTCACTGCAACCTCCATCTCCCAGGTTCAAGAGATTCTTATGCCTCAGCCTCCCGAGTAGCTAGGATTACAGGTGCCTGCCACTACGCCTGTTTAATTTTTGTATTTTTAGTAGAGGTGGGGTTTCACCATATTGGCCAAGCTGATTTTATACTCCTGACCTCAGGTGATCTACCCACCTCAGCCTCCCAAAGTGCTGGGATTACAGGCATGAGCCACCGTGCCCAGTCAGGTGCCTCTTTTTTGATTTTACATAATTATCTCCATACCCTTTGTTGGCTGCTGATTGATTATTGTCTATCTCCCACTTATATGCTTATCAAAATCTGACTTTGTTTCATTAAATTTTAACTTTACTTCATAAAGTGAGCATTACCTCTCTTTGCTCATTCTAAATTATAGTGGTGCTGGCCTGTTATATTTTGGCAGCTAAAGTGAATATGGCACTAGTGAGCTTAGTGGCTAGCTAAGAAGGTCAATAATAGTGATGCTGGGTGTTGTTGCTACCTTTACCTGGCACCAGCTGGGAGATGGTATAAATCCTGGATGGTATAAATCCATTCAGTAATCAGAAGTCTTCTGCGTGTTCAGTATACCCTAACCCCCTCTTTTCACATTTAATTCAGTGAATTGTAGATAAGATGCCACAGTGCTAAGATTTAAAACTGGCAAATAACAACAATAAAGTCTAGAGAAAGATTCTGCATGGTTCTTTGAATCCAAGAGTTAATCTTGCATTTCACATGTTCCATTATACAGCTTTAAAAGCAGCCAAGCCTATGTGCTTGAAAGTCAGAGTTTACCCTAAGGTGTAAGTGGGCCAGAGAAAACTCAGGCAGACCAAGAGAGTTAAAAATTTTGCAAAGCCAGTTTAATGTCCTCCTAAGTTTTCTAATACTAGAATAATTTCATTAGACTCTGTCAGTGTTAGGAAAGAGAGAGAAAAGGACTGAACGACTCCTGAGTCAGGTACCATGCAAGGACCTTTGCCTCCATTCTCTTGTTTCATGTATTTTCTCTCCTTTCTGTTGGCACTGCTAAAGAAAGAGCTGCCACATGAAATGAATATTGTATTAGAAATGTATGCCAGAGGCTTTCCCCTGTAATAAAGTTTTAGAAAAACTGGCTTGAGTGATGACTATTCTGTATCTTAAAATAAAGCTTGAAAGCAAAACCTCCCAAGTTTTCCCAAAAAGAATAAATCTTCTAGGTTGTATGGGAGACCCCTTTAATGCACTTATATGTTATGTATAGTTTATTGATGGGCATAAAAAAATACAGGCCAACTTGCTGTCAGCCTCCTTCCTGTATGGAGGCACTGGAATCAAAGGCTCCTTTGGGTGATTATCTCTTTGGGATTATTTCCTTGTAGCAGGTGCTTTCAGCTTTGAGGAACCAAGAGTTGCAGGAAAGTACTGAGTGTGAATCCTGACTTTAGGAAGATGAAATATTTCCATGCGATGAACCATTTTAAAATAGAGACACAAAGTAATAGTTTGTCAGAATTGGATGGGGCTGAGGACCAAGGAGGCCATAAGTAATCACAAACTCTGTTCCAATGAGATGTCAGGGACAGTACTGCCCACCTAACCCTGTGTCCTGATTTGCCTCGTATAATTCCTTCTACTGAGTCACATTGCCATGAATGGTTTTTGCTGTTTGAATAATTATAGTAAATGTGAGAAAGTTTCTATTCTGTTATTCCCTATTTAGAATATGTAACCATTGATCCCTAAATTATACAAAACGAGATAGACTTGAGCTGTCCTGGGATATAATGCTTAGAACCCTGTCTAAGATGGTTTAAGTAACGTAATCGCCAGAAGGACTTTGTTAAAATAAAAATCTCCTCTCTATCATAGAAACCTGATGGGCCATCTGAGGGCCACTCATTCAACTAACATATCCCCAAATCTGCCCTCTTCTCACCATCTCCTCTGCTAAACACTGGATCAAGTCACTCATGTCACTTAAATGATAACAGTCTCTTAAAGGGTCTTTTTGTTTCCATTCTTGTCCTCTTAAAATCTATTGCCAATAAAGTGTTTCAAGTCATTCCCCTGCTTAAAATCTCTTAAAGCTTCTCGTTGTGTTTAATATAAAATCCACACTTCCGATTGTGACTTGCGTGAGTCTGGTTTGCTTGCTACCCTTTAACCATGCGGGCCATGCCTGTGCTCCTCCAAGACACCACACCCGTGCCTCCCTCAGCACCCTTGCCTTGCTGGTTTTCCTGTTTGGATGTTTTTGTCTGGCTCTCTGCATGGCTGAGCCCTTAGATTTCAGATCTAAGCTCAACTGTCATTTTCATGTGAGAAGTTTCCTGAGCATCCAATGAAGAATATTTTTGTTCCATGATTCTACTTTATTTATTAATAATAAAAAACAGTAGCTAACATTTACTATTTACTACATACCAGGCACTGTTATAAAGCCCTTTCAAGTTTAACAAATTTAGCCCTAGTAACAATTTTATAAGGTAGGAAACTTATAGATGAGAAAACTGAAACATAGAGAAATTAAGAAACTTCTTTAATTCATAAAATTAGTGTCCTAGTCGTCTATTGCTGTGTAATACCCAAATTAGTGACTTAAGTTATTATTATTTCTCTTGGTTCTATGGGTTGACTGGACAGCTGGGTGGTTCCCACTTGGGGACTGTCACAGTGTTGCAGCCAGAAGGCATCTTACATGTTTCGTCATGTAAAGGCTGGACTAAGCTGAAATCAAAGAGGATTTCTTCATTCACACATCCAGGCCTCAGCTGGGATGGCAGAGGCAGCTAGTTCTGGGCTGGCATCTCTCTCCAGACAGCCTCTCCATGTGGCTTCCTCAACCTGACAATCTTAGGTGGCTGAAGTTCTAACACAGTAGCCAGCTTCCTTCAGAGTGGGCATTCCCCAAGACTCAGATGGAAGATGGAAGTCTTCTTATGACCTAGCCTTGGAAGTTATACAACGTCACTTCTGCTTCACTCTGCTGGTCAAAAGTGAGTTCTGGGGCCATCCCAGATTCAAAAGCAGGGCTTGTATAAGAGCATGAATACCAGGAGATATGGTTCAGTGGGGGCAGTGAGGGGTTGGGTGGCGGTCATCCTTGGAAGTTGGTTACCACAGTGCATAAATGCCAGAGTCTGGACTAATACACAGACAACCTGACTCTTGAGCCTTCACTTTAAACTACCATGCTCTAAAATTATTATTTTTAAAAATTTTGTTGACTTTGTTATTATCTCTCTGCCAACCCCTCTCTAATTATAATCAAAGCTTCATGACTATAGGGACGTGATGTGTCTTGCTCAGTTGGGCACTGAGAACCTAAAGCAGGGCTAATATATAATATGTACTTCATAGTTGTTGAATGAATGAATGAATGAATATCTTATCTTTTTAAAAAATTACTCAGCCCCCAATGTCAGGTATTTTAGATTTTCACATTTGAAAGGTACACTATAAACTGTAAAGTATAATAATTATTTAGGGTACTAACAAACCTTCAAAACACAGTGGCTCAGATAAGCCACAGATTTACTTTTCTTTTTCATATCAGTGCAGACCTAGGCAAGTGGGTGACTCTGCTCCGCAAGGACACCCAGGGATCCAAGTTTTTTCTACCTTGTTAGTCTCTCATCCTTTGGGGGTGACCTATCTGAGTGAAGCCAGCTTACCTTCACCAGCCCTGAGGAGGTGGGAAAAGAGGATGGGAGGCAAAGAGATTCCTTGTAATAATGGGATCTGAAAGTTATACATGTAAGTTCCACCCCCATCCACTGGCTTCTTTAGCTGCAGGGGAATTTGGAAATAGGGTTTCTAAATATGCTGTGCTAAAACTTAGGGTTAGGGGGAATCTATTAGAAAAAAGAAGAGGAGCCTGTTCATAGAATCTGCCAGTGTATTTATAGCATAAATGATAAAGTTAACTATAATGTAAAGACCTGAATCTTTTGTTTGACCCTGATGTAAAGTTTACTTTCTGTATAAGCTAGCTTTATTGCTTTTATGCAGATGACAGTTCTCTGTGAAATTATAATTAGTCAAAATCTAGTGCTAACGGACTTCAGGTCTCATTTGGAGCTCAGAATCAGTTGAAAAACATTTAACAGCTCACCTCTGGCTACATGTTTGAGGTCACACACCAATGTGAGGCATTCCAACGAATGTTGTCATTAACTTACCTTCAAAATAACAGCTTTATAAAATTACTGCTTTTGAGGCTGGACCAGTAGAAATGTATAGGTTATATTTACTAACAATCATTGGTACTCACTAAAGCCCTCCAAGTTGTTTTACAAGAGTTGAGAGCAGCTCTTTAAAAAAATTGCTTTGTCACTCAGGCTGGAGTGCAGTGGCACAATCTTGGCTCATTACAACCTCAGCCTCCCGGGCTCAAGCGATCCTCATACCTCCTCTTCCCAAGTAGCTGAGACTACAGGTGTGTGCCACTATGCGTGGCTAACTTTTAAATTTCTTGTAGCGATGCGGTCTCATTATGTTTCCCAGGCTGGGCTCAAACTCCTGGACTCAAGCAATCCTCCTGCTTTGACCTTCCAAAGTGCTGGGATTACAGGCAGGAGCCACCACACCTGGCCTGACATATTTTCAAGGTTTGATAGTAGGGTGCTGTTC
This sequence comes from Rhinopithecus bieti, assembly GCF_001698545.2. Lineage (NCBI taxonomy): Eukaryota > Metazoa > Chordata > Mammalia > Primates > Cercopithecidae > Rhinopithecus > Rhinopithecus bieti. Next base: position 1,606,167 of record NW_016806990.1, on the reverse strand, counting down.
TAGTCAGCTTAGGCTGCCATAACAAAATACCGTGTGGCTTAAACAACAGAAATCTATTTTCTCACAGTTCTGGATGTTGAAAGTCCAAGATCAGGGTGCCAGCATGATTAGGTTGTGGTGGGGGCTGTCTTCCTAGCTTTAACTTTAACTTCATTTAACAGCCTCCTTCTCACTGTGTCCTTACGTGGCCTTTCCTCTGAGTGCATACAGAAAGACAGGCAGAGAAAGACAGAGAGAGAGAGAAAGAGAGAAATCTCTTCCTCTTAAAACATCACTGGCCCTATTGAATTAGGAACCCCCTTTAAGACCTCATTTAAGTATAATCATCTCCTAAAAGTCCTATCACCAAATACAGTTACACCAGGGGATGGGACTTCAACATGAATTTTGGGGATTCACAATTCAACCCATAAAATTCACTATTAGAAATTATAACCAAACAATGTTTTTGCTTTATTATTATTCCCAACTTTCCGCCTATTCAGGATTAAGAGAAGATACGCTTAGGACTCTTCTCTCATTTGAATATTTACTGTAGATTTTATACCATTGGCAATAATGGCAACAACAATAATCCTCAAGTATTGGTTGTCTTGATTTTCCTTTTTGAGGAATCATTAGGATGAACTGTACATCTAGATTCATGATCTATGATGGGGGCGGGGAGGTCATCTGATTCTCGTTCCTAAAATTTGCAGAGAGGAGGACTATTCTTTAGTTAGAAGCTCTAAATCAATTTTAAAGAACCATTAGTAGAAGATTTTAGGAATTCTTTATCTAGTGCATTTAAGTACACCACACTGCTCCCACACAGCAATAGACATGGGTTAAATCAATTTACTAATAACATTTGCCAAATGATTTTGGTGGGTTACTCCATAGACAAAACAAACAGTTGATGGACTGCACTGGGGTCTTTTCAACTGGTCACTCTGACATATTTTAGATAAAGCCAATATTATTTTAAGGTAGAATGTTAAGCAGATACTACACTTCTTCCTCTCACATGAATAAGTGAATTCTTTTTCCTCTCAATCTAATTGCAAAGCCATCTACAGTGAAATAACTTGCCCAGGAAGGATAGGATTCACACTTCTCAAATGAATTTGAGTGGAAGAGTAAACTAAATGTTGGATGGAAAGTATAAAGCTTGCATCCTATCAAATTTTAAAACATGAAAGTCCTTAATAGAATTATGATTTTCTGTTCATTTTATATTTTTCTCTTAAATTATTGCCATGGGAAAATACTCCTGGACTGTGAACCAAAGGACCAGGTCCAAGTTCTGCTTATATATATAACTAGTTGCATGAACTTGGATGAGCCCTCTAACTTCAATGGGTCTCAGTGTCCTCTTTAATGTCCTGACAGCAGGGATGGGTTCCATAGGGTTAATTGAGATGATGCATACAAAGGGATTTTGTTTAGTGCTTAACATGTAGTAAACATTTATAAATACTGGTGGTTGCTGTAATGGTAGTTGTTGCCATCTCTTAGGCCCTTTTTAACAGTAACATTCCATTTTTTTCCATTTCCATTTTTGGCTAGGGGTAAGGTTTTATAGACAATAACAGGGGTAAGATTTTATAGAATATAAGACTTTCAGCAATAACAAGATAATAATAACTCAAAATGAGTAAAAGATGATAGTCATATGTTTGCATCATGAAAAAACATAGACTTGCATTGGATCTTTTATGGAAAATGGAGACAAATTTGCTATTGCTGATGAGGGAAGCCCTCAATCAACAAACCAACCAAATAAACAAAAATGCTTTTTAAAATGATGCTGTTGACACTTTGGGAGGCTGAAGTGGGAGGGCCACTTGAGGCCAGAAGTTTGAGACCAGTCTGGGCAACAAAGTGAGATTCTGTTTCTGTGAAAAATAAAAAAAATTATCTGGGTGTGGTGGCATGTGCTTATAATCTCAGGTACTCAGGAGGGTGAGGCAGGAGGATCACTTCAGCCCAGGAGTTTGAGGCTGCCGTGAGCTCCGATTACACCACTGAACTCCAGTCTGGGTGGCAGAGCAAAACGCTCTCCAAATAAGAAAAATGATGCTATTGAATAAAAACTTCAAACTTTTAGAAAGAAGGAATAAATAATCCATGCCTGTCTAATAATAATATTTACATATGATTTCCCATTAAATGGGGGCAGATAATAGAATCATTAAGCCTCCATTTCAGTCTCACTTAAATATATACATTTTATTTTAATTTTCATATATGCATTCATATTCATATATATTTTCAAGTATTAAAATCACCTGAGAACTGAACCAGTTATGGCATGTATTGTTTATCATTTTGTCTTTAAGAAGAAATTTTAAAAATTATAGTATATTGTTATGTCATAAAAGCATTGAAAGGCTTAAATGTTTCACCTTCAATTTTCTTTTCTATCTACCAAGTGACTCTACTTGATTCTGATTATTTTGCATCCTTTTCTCCCCCTTTAATTATCTTTTACAAGGTGTTCAAAGTCTGTGTCTTAATGATGAATAATCTTAAAATAACTGTAGTTTATCTCCTCATGCCTTGTGGACTTTTATCCACTAGATCAAAAGCTTCATGGACTTCCCAAGCAATAAAGAATTAGCCTTAGAAATTTTACATAAACCGTTTAGGTTAGGCAGCATTTCCATTTCCCCCTCTTATTTTTAAATAACTTTTCTCACTGTGGAAGAGACTCTTGATCCGACAGATGTCTTTTCTTTTTCCCTTGGACTCTTTCAATTTGTGTTGTAAATTTTAAAAAAATCCTTAAAAGACAACATGAATATAATATGCTTGGTAAGACGTGTTCTTTTTTTTCTACAAAAATTAAACATTGACATATAAAAACAACTCACATTGTAAGGGGCTTCCATCTTTCATACTGAAAGTGTTACTGACACATACCAGGTGAAACGAGTTAAAGAGTAATTTTATCTCAAAACGTCTGCAGATTTTTTTTGTCCTTCACCTATACAAAATGACAAATAGGAATAAAGCATTCTTTATCACATCCTAGAATACTCATGAATTTTTATATCAAGTGACTGATGTCTATTTTTCAAAAAATATTGTTTTCGTGACATGAAAGAAAATGTAGTATACACTAGGCTGATGGCTGTTTGTAAGATGGCAGCATACTTTGTCATCCCACAAATTTTCTACAGGAAAATGTTGAGAGAGATGATATCTTTTTTGACTGCTTGTTTCTGAAATGTTAAATAAGCTACATTAACATGCTTCACTTACATTGTTTCCAAATATGCAAAACCATCAGAGGAATTTTCATCGTTAGGATAATCCAGGCCAATTTTTTTTCTCCAAAAATATAAAGATAACAGACAAACTGGTATTTTGGGAAAGAGCTTAAATTATCTAAACAATTGCCTTCCTTCCTCCCTCTGCTTCACAATCATTGTAAGTTCTTAAATATTCTAAAATATTTTAGCTTTCTTTTCTCATATTTTAATGTTTGGTCTGGGCCAGATTGAGGTAAACATGCTGTTTCACTTACAATTACATCCAAAAGAGTGGGATCACTTTGTCTAAATCATCTTTTTATTTCTAGTTTCTATAGTTGATTTCCTTTGACGACATGCACAATGTTAACTTCAGTTAACAGCTACCATTCCACAACCAAACTCGACTGAGAGTTGTAAACTTGTGGAAACAAAAAAACTTAAATGCCTCTGACAAAAGGAAAAGGATTTTAAAAGGTGGGCAAGACAAAAGTTATCATGAGGGCTGTGGGTAACTCTATAGTGTAAGTAGCTATTGACCTGTCTACCAAGTTACTGAAACCTCTCCCCAAGCTCCAGGAAGGAAAATAAAGTGTTAGTAGAAGTTTCCTGTAATCCTTCCTCATTGTGACATAAGATCCCTTGGGAAATCTGCTGCTGTTGTTGGATTTCTCTGCTTCTATGTGGAATAGTGGTTATCTTTCCAACGCCATATTCTAGGCCCCTTAGCGAGTGGTCCAATTCATTCTTACTCAGATACCATCTTCATCAGCAGGTCTTCTCAAATTGCTGTGTTTTTAAAATTCTACTTTCACTTCAATATGGGCACATAAACAGAGTGTGTAAATATTACAATTTAGCACACTGGAGCTCTTTCTTCAAAATGGCAAACAGCATATAGATTGCATTAATTGACTGAAAAGAAAAAATTAACCAGACTTAGTATTTTAGGGATATTATGACAGAATTTCACTTTTTAGCAGCTTTTTGGAAGTATAATTTGCATACCATAAAATTATCTCTTACAATTCAATGATCTTAGTAAGTTTTTAGAATTGTGAACCATTACTACAGTACAATTTTAGACCATTTCTATTACCCCAAAAGTTCTCTCCTGCCCATTTGCAGTTAATCCTCACTTACCTAGCCCCAGGCAATCATTGATCTGTTTTCTGTGTCCAAACATTTGCCTTTTCTAGACATACTATAGAAATTATAAAGTACATGAATCAGAGTATGTAATCGTTTGCGTCTTCCTTCTTTCACTTAACATGTTTTTGGGGTTCATCTATATTATGGCATATATGTATGTGTATTTTGTTCCTTTTAATTGTTGCATGGTATTCTTGCATTTCAATTTTTAACCAGATATTTGGCATATTATGCAAACACAGATCCAGCTAAAGGACAGCATTTTTGACTTTAGTATTAAGAACTATATATTAAGTGTTTTAAAGAGAAACAAAATAAGTACTCTCCTTTCACTTCTGAAAACCACAGTGGAGTGTGATGACTACTTCTTCCAGTTCTTACAACACTGTAATTTGTTGTGGGAAGGTTATAATAGATAGACCAACTTTTTCTTTCTATCAGTAATTCCTGAGAAAGAAACTATGTTACTACCATGATCTTTTCATGCAGACACTGGCTTGGATATATTATTTCTGCTTCTATTCTGGGATTATATTAGGTATGAAGAAGGAGGAAAAAACTGAACAACAATACAAGATAGAAAGCAAAAGCTTAATATTATGCACCAGGAATATTGAGACAAACTACAGCCATATTCAACATAATGGATGAATTATAGAAACGTGCTTAATCATATGAATATTGAATGAAAAATCAAGCCATAGACTACATACAATATGATTGTATATTGTATGTGATAAAACTACATAGAAACATAAGGGATTGTTGAAAACCAAATTCAGAATGTGATTTTATCTAGGGATTTTAGGGGTATGTGACTGGAGGAGCACAAAAATAGATTTATAGGTGTTGGCAATGTAGTTTTTGTGTTGAATGGTGGTTCTGGGTGTTTTAAATGAATGGTGGCGAAGGTGTTTGTGTGGATCAAATATTATGTAATTTTGTACTTGTATGATATAAAACCATGAAACTCAATATAACCATGTCATAAGTTTTATAAAATCATTAATTATACCTTCTGGAATAATGTAGAAATTGATTTGTATTTATGATGATGATAGCCATTCTTTCATAGTACTGAATTATTTCCATTGTTAACATTCAAAAGAAAATCTACAGTCCATTCTCCAGCCATATGCCAGGCAGAATAAGCTGTTGAAAGTGATAACCACAGACCAAACACTTTTTTTACCCACTTGACTGAATACATTTGGGGTTTACCACTTTAGCCTTTGGGACTGAGTGTTAAGTTATTTTTTCCATTCACCTTTTGGGATTTTTCACTACTCATTAAGCACCTCCATTAGAGAGGAGGGAAAGGGAAGGAGAGGAGGTGAAATTCAAAACGCTCAATGTTATTTCAGTGTTGGTTAGCAAGTTGTACTGGTGAGAGTTACGGGACAGACACTGAAATTAATAGCCATACCAAATACTTTGGATTATCTGTGAAACTCACTATCTATTGAAAGGTGTTCTTTAAATAGAGTTACAAACAAAAATAGGCCTTTTGGATGGGTTCTGCATCAAGTGACAGAAAACCCATTTTGACTTAAGAAAGAAGTGGGGAATTTATTGGCCTGTATAGGTCAAAAGTCCAAGGATATAGTTGCCAACTATAGAGCTTAAATTATTAGAAATCAGTCCACATTTCTCTCTGCCTTCTTTTAATTTTTATTTAATTTTTATTTTTTGAGAGAGACTCTCACCTGTTGCCCAGGCTGGAGTGCAGTGGCACCACCACAGCTCACTGCAGCTGCCCAGGCTGAAGAGCAGTGGTGTGATATCAGCTCACTGTAGCCTCAACCTCCCACACTTAAGTGATCCTCCCACCTCAGCCTCCCAAATAGATGGGACTACAGGTGCACGCCACTATGCCTGGCTAATTTTTATATTTTTTGTAGAGATGGGGTTTCGCCATATCAGCCAGACTGGTCTCAAACTCCTGGGTTCAAGCGATCTTCCCGCCTTGGCCTCTCAAAGTGCTGGAATTACAGGTGCCTAGTCTTTATTCCCAAAGTGCTGGAATTACTGTGCCTAGTCTTCTCTGCCTTCTGCTGGTTGACTTCTGTGTCAGACTCCAAATGGCATTAGAGTCACTGCCTGATGGTCCAGACCTCTTCCTAGGCATAGCCTTGGTGGGAAGAAGAGGGAATGCTCTCCTCTTTCAGCTCCAGCAAAAGGTTTGCAGCTGTGAAAGGCCCACTGGACAGCACAGACTTAAACCTGAACAAATCTGTAGGTTACTTGTTCTCTCTAGTCTTTCCCCCAGGCACAGATGAATGTTTTGAGTATGTCATATCTTTGACCCCCACTTTCACCTATACTAACTCTTGTGATCAGAATTCTTTCTTTCCCAGTATTCTGAACTTGCTTTCGTAAGGCCACTGTCACATTTCTAATGAAAAAATACCAATGGCCTTTTTCTTGGTTTTCATCCTCTTTGTTTTTTTCATACAACATTGGTAGCTGGCTTATTATTGGTTTATTATAAACATTTTATAGTGTTTACCACCAGTTTACACAAAGAGTGCATAAGTATATTTTTTATGGTAAAGCTTCAAATAAAGCAGAATCAAAATGAGAAAGTTCCACTTCACACTGCTGTTCTACGCCTCCTTTTCTCTCCATGTGGTGGTCAAGCTTAAAGTCCACCAAATACTTATAGTCTATGAATATCTATCATCTATCAATTAGATATATAGACATGTGCGTGAGTATATATTTTACATATATTTTATAATGTTTTAAATTTTCTTCTTACATGTTTGGAAACTTAACCACACATATATTATTCTGTGATTCAATAATAGGGCTTGGAAATCCTTCCATGGTAGCAAGCATAGATCTACCTTTTCCAATGGTTGTGTAATATCCTGTGGTATTACATCATTATTTAATCATTTCCTGATTGATAGGCATTTAGGTTAACTTTTAAAAATGTTATTTCAAATAATGCTATATCACTTTCCAAGTCTTTCATTAGTAGTTGTACATGTATGGTTGTCCAATTAGGTTTTCCTCTGGATTTAAATCCTGCAGTTCAGAAATGAATCTTCAAATGCTTTCTGGTCATTTCCTTATGCATTTATCTCACAGGCAGCATGCTCCAAGCTAAGCTCTTTACTTTCTCTTTCAAACTAACTCCTCCGTGTCAACATTGATCATTGATGAGAAGGAAGCCTTGGCTATTTGATAAGAAGAAATAATTGGGATTTCAATGAAATATTTGAGAGAATTTTGATTGAATTAATTTGAAATCATTACTGAATGTTAGATAATTTTTTGTTAAATTATAAATTTTGATTTATTAGTTGTATAAGTAGGGTTTGCATTAATAAAACCATAATATCAATAAATTGATCAATATAAAAAGTACAAACAATAGGAATTATTCCTGTCCAAGCAGGACTCTCCTTAAATATATAAAATAATGCTATCAATACCCATAACAACTCATGCTTATTGCCTGCCCCTCAAGCTCCTTTTTCATTTAGCAAATATTTATTAGTACCTTCCATGTATCAAGATTCTGTGGACTTTTATGGTTTGCATGTCTCTTGTTCATCTCCGTCTCCATCTTATTCTTTGGGTTGAAATACAAGGCACAGCATCTTGTTTCGGCCAGCAGGCTGTACTTGCAAGCTGCAAATCAACAGATGAAATGCTGAATGGGCATTTATTTTCTCCTTTCATTTAACACACATTTTGAACTGTCACATTTTCCTGTTTTAGTCTGTTTTATCAATTTAGATTTGTGCCTTAAATAAAACAATTGAGTTTTTTTGGCTGCAAAATAGCCAGATCTGAAGCCAAAGGGGATCCTTAGTTTATAGTGACCTTTCTCTTCTTTCAGTGAACTAGCTGCTGGAGGGAAAGGAGTAACTATGAGAGGCAGAATAGTACAGCTAGGTTTGGTGCCAGATGAATGGATCATTCTCCTCCTTTCTGGCTGCATGAGCTTGGGCATAATTAACCTATGTAGCTTCATATGCTTGTTTTGAGAATGATGTGAAATTGTACAAATACACACACACACACAAATTAGCACATCTTAAGTACTCGATAAGTATTAACTCATTATTACATGCTCTATTTGTGTTTCCTGTACATTCCAGGTTAGAGGTCTTTTTCTGCCATTTTTTAAAGTAAAATATATTATTTCACTTATTTAGATGTATACCTTAATTTAAACTTTCTAGAGAAATCATCATTCTCTGTATAATGTGAACTTTTAATGAATTGTCAGCTACCAATCCCAATTCTATGTGCTTGGGCAAACAAAGTTACCATGGAAATCTCTGTATAACAAAATGGTTATAAAACCCATATAATTTATGTATTTTAATAAACAATGACTAAAATGTGAATTTCAAGGCAATCAAAATATTTGAGATTTTAAAATACTTGAATTTTTGCTATAAAAGAATTAGATCCACAGTGTTGTCATAATTTTGGTAAAACTACTGAGCTGTGTTATACATGTGATAGATATAAAAACACCATTCTACATTTAAAGAAGTTCAAAGCAAAGAAATATATTTGAAAAATCTGGATCCCATGCCTCTTTAATGGCCGTATTTCACTTTGATAATATTATATTTTACAGTTCTTCAACACATTTGGTAATTTCATACAAATATAAATTTTATATGATCCTTTGTAACAATACTTTCTGCATCGGGTGTTAAGTATTTACAAGAGTACAAACTCATTTCTCAATATTAACCTCCAAAAGTATTATTTTCATTTAAAAGGTGGTAAAATAATTTGTACCAAGGTGCACAGGATTAGCTGTTTCACATTCACTAATTACTTGCTTATTAAAAGCAAATTTAGCAATTCAAAAAACCCTCTAATTTGAAGGAAAAGATTTACTGTGTACCAGGTGGGTTGAGGGCTTTACATGCATCATCATATTCAATCTCATAATAATATTTCTAAGTAGATAATATCTCCCTTTACACACATAAAACCAGTACTTAGTAAGATTATTTACTCAAGTTCACTCTTTCAAAGCAGGAAGAAGCTGATGAAATCCAAGTCTTTCTGAGTGATATTTCTCCATTGCCTCACATCACTTCCTAATTATCTGCTTGTGGTAGAAATATTTCTTAGTAGAGAAACTTCCAAATGCCTTTATTTGTTAGGTGGACTGATGCTCTCAGAGATGGATTCTTGGATCTTTATAGAATTGTTCAAACTATTTCTTTTTTTTAATTTTACTTATTTATCAACAAAATTTTAAATATTTATGTATTTATTTTTTAGAGACAGGGTTTCACTCTGTCACCTAGGCTGGAGTGCATATTGCAGCCTTTAACTCCTGGGCTAAAGTGATCCTCCCGCCTCAGCCTCGTGAGTAGCTAGGACTATAGGCACACACCACGACATCTAGCTAATTTTGAAACTTTTTGTAGAGACGGTGTCTTGCTGTGTTGCCCAGGGTGGTCTTGAATTTCAGTCCTCAAGTGACCCTCCTGCCTCAGCTTCCCAAAGTGCTGGGATGCCCAAACTATTTTAGGGACTTGGCTTAGTATCTTTGTAATATGTGTAGATAGCTACTAATTGCATAAATATGTATATTAACTTATTCATTATGTCTCTATTTACTTGAGTTTAAAAATTGAGATACTCCTGTTCCCAGGGGTACAGACCATGGACATAGAGCAAACAAGCTTCATTCTTCTCGAGCAACACCTACTATAGGAGACAGAAACCTAGGATGGATTCTTGATACTTCTTCCTGTCTCATTTTCCACATTAGATAATCCATCACCAATTTCTCTTAACTCTACCTTCTAAAAATCATTGGAATACATCCATTTCTTTCATCTTTCTAGCTAACACTAAAGCTGAAGCTACCATTATACTTCACCCTGATAACTGCAACTGAGTTAGTACAAAGAAGTCTCTCCATATCCTTTCTTGCCCACTTGTATTTATTCTCTGCGATGCAGTCAAAATAATCTTTGGAAACACAATTCTAATTAGCTCAATCTTCTGTTTAAAACTCTTTCCTTTCCATTGCATTTAAATTGAAAACTGTCTTAGTCCGTCCAGGCTACTATAACAAAATGCCCCAGACTGAGTAATTTAGAACCAATAGAAATTTATTGCTGACAGTTCCGGAGGTTGGAAAGTCCCAGATCAAAGCATCAGCAGATTTGGTGTCTTTTCCTCATAGATGGCACCTTCTGTGTCCTCATGAGGCAGAAGAGGCAAGGAGGCTCCCTTTGGCTACTTTTATTAGGGAACAAATCCCATCCATTAAGGCAGAGCCCTCATAACCTAACCACCTTCTAAAGGCCCCCTCTTAATACTGTTGCATTGGAGATTAGGTTTCAACATATGAATTTTGGGGAGACACAAACATTAAAACTATAGCAAAAACCAATACTGGCTTTTGGTGGGAGATAGACTGAGTGTGGCACATATACTTATTTATGGACTAATACAGTAAATTGGTTCTGACAGAGTGGAGTGCTGCTATAAGGATACCTGGAAATGTAGAAGTGACTTTGGAACTGGGTAATAGGCAAAGGTTGGAACAGTTTGGAGAACTCAGAAGTAGACAGGAATATGTGGGAAAATTTGGAACTTCCTGGAGACTTGTTGAATGGCTTTGACCAAAACGCTGATAGTGATATGGACAATGAAGTCTAGGCTGAGTTGGCCTCAGATGGAGATAAGGAACTTGTTGGGAATGGGAGCAAAGGTGACTCTTATTATACTTTAGCAAAGAGACTGGCAGCATTTTGCCCCTGCCCTAGACATCTGTGGAACTTTGAACTTTAGAGAGATGGTTTAGGGTATCTGGCCCCGATGCCTTTGCTGTTCCAGCCTTTGGGCTTTGGAGTGTCTGAACCGACTCAGGGCAGAAGGGATTCCCCAGCACAGCACAGCCGTTGTACCAAACATGGCCAGACTGCTGCTTTAAATAGGTGCCCAATCCCACTCCTCCTCACTGGACTGGACCTCCCAACCAGGACCTCCAGCCGCCCCTGCCCAAGCTCTCCAGCCAAAACAGATCTGAATTCCCCTGGGGCAGTGCGTCCAGAGGGAGGGGCAGGCCACCATCTTTGCTGTTTAGGCAAATTAGTTGTTCTAGCCTTTGGGCTTTGGAGAGTCTGAGCTGACCTGGGGTGGAAGGAATCCCCAGCACAGCACAGCTGCTCTACCAAAATGGGACCAGACTGCTGCATTAAGTGGGTGCCTCACCCTGTTGCTACTTACTGGGTGGGACCTTCCAAACAGGGCCTCCAGACACTCCTGCCTGAGTTCTCCTGCTGAGAGAGATCTGAATTCCTCCTGGAACAGCTCTCCCAGAGGGAGAGGTGGGCCACCATCTTTGCTGTTTGGGCTACTTAGTCATATCAGCCTCTCGGTTTCAGAGTGTCTGAGGTGACCAGAGGCTGAAGTGGACCCCCAGCATAGCATAGATGCTGTAGCAAAACATGGCCAGACTGCTTTTTAAAGCAGGTCCTGATCCCAGTCTTCCTCATTGGGCGGGACCTCCCATCCAGGATCTCCAGCCACTTCCTACAGGTGTCTTTGGGCCAGCAACAGGTCTGTAACTCCCTGTGACAAAGCTTCCAGAGGGAGGGGCAGATGGCCATCTTTACGTTTTTGCAGTCTTCACTGGTGACACCTTTAGGTTCTGGAAAATCCAAGGTGACTAGAGACTGGAGTGGGCTCCAACCAAACCACAGCAGCCCTACAGAAAAGTGGCCAGACTGTTACATGAGTGGCTATTCCCATATCTCTTTACCAGGCAGGTCCTTCAGGCCTGGGCCCCCAGCCACCTCCTTCCAGAGCTATTGAGCCAATACCAACTCAGCAACTATCTGGACGGAGCCTCCAGGGGCAATTGAAAGCCTCTTGGCCACTTCCCCTGCAGTGGAACTGTCCTTGCCACCTCAGACTAACGAAAGAGCAAAGACCCTAAGTGCCTTATCCATACCTCCAACAAGTTGTAGTCAACCTAAGGAGAGGAGGCCAGTCCATTTCCCATAAGTCCCACACATTTCCCATGGCTCAGCACTAGACAGGGAACCCCTGGGTTGAACTCACAGCACAAACCCTCCATCTTGCTGACTGAACTGCGTGATTGCTGACCTGCATCTCTCTGGGATGGAGCCCTCAGGAGACAACCAAACGGCCCATAGCCACAGCCACTACTAAGATCTCTTCCTCTGCTGCCTCTAAGCTGGGGAAGGAACATAAACACTGAGATTGTCCCAGAGCTACAGTGGGCAGCCCAGGAGTGCCAAGTTGTGAGCTACAGGCAGCACTCAAGGGGGAGAGGAATCCACACTTTCAGATAACTGAGAGGGAACATGGCTGCAACTGTGAGGAAATATAGGGGAGCCACACAACTGAGCAAGAGTCTACTAACTGAACAATACACCTCGGTGTCACCCACTGGATCACACCCAAGGCTTCAACACCAAAAATACCTCACTGACATACCTCTGAAGCCAGAGGCAAGAAGTCAGCTTCAAATAGAGACCCTACACAAAGCCCTGTTTCAGTGAAAACATCCAAAAAAGAAGTCTATTGACCATACTCAGTGTATACTGGAGTTAAAGGAACACCCACACACAAAGAACTCCAGTAACTCAAATGGCCAGAGTGTCATATGTCCTCCAAACAACTACACCAGTTCTCGAAAAAGAGTTCTTAACCAGGCTGAACTGGCTGGAATGACAGAAATAGAATTCAGAATATGAATATGAACAAAGATCATCAAGATTCAGGAGGATGGCAAAACCCAATCCAAGGAAAATAAGAATCAAGATAAAGTAACATATTTGCTGAAGGACGTATAAAAAAGAAACCAATGGTTCTGACAGAGTTGAATAACAAAATATAAGAATTTCACAATGTAATCACAAGTATTAACAGCAGGATAAAACAATTTGAGGAAAGAATCTCAGAACTTGAAGACTGGTTCTCTGAAATAAGACAGTCAGACAAAAATAAAGAAAAAAATAAAAAAGAATGAACAAAACCTCTGAAAAGTATGGGATTAGGTAAAGAGGGCAAATCTATGAATCAGTGAATCTATGAATCACTGAAAGGGAGGGGGAGAAAGCAAACAACTTGGAAAATATATTTCAGGATATAATCCATGAAAACTTCCCAAACCTTGTTAGGGAGGCCAACAGTCAAATTCAGGAAATATGGAGAACTCCTTCAATATCCTACACAGGAAGATTATCCCCAAGACACATAATTGTCAGATTTTCTGAGGTTGAAATGAAAGAAAATGTTAAATGCAGCTAGAAAGACAGGGCATGTCACCTACAAAGGGATCCCCATAAGGCTCCCTGTCACCTACAAAGGGATCCCCATAAGGCTAACAGTAGACCTCTCAGCTGAAACCCTACAAACCAGAAGAAATTAGGAGCCAATACTCAACATTCTTAAAGAAAAAAATCTTCAACCAAGAATTTCATATTCAGCCAAACTAAGCTACCTAAGTGAAGGAGAACTAAGATCCTTTGGAGATAAGCAAATGTTGAAAGAGTTCACTACCACCAGACCTGCCTTACAAGAGAGCCTGAAAGAGGCACTAAATATAAAAAGGAAAGACTGCTACCAGCTAATACAAAAACACACTTAGACACACAGACCAGTGTCACTGTAAAGCAACCATACAAACAAGTCAACGTAATTGCCAGCTAACAGCACAATGACAAGATCAAATCCACACATATCAATACTAACCTTGAATGTAAACAGGCATAAATGAGCCACTTAAAAGGAACAGAATGGCAAGCTGGACAAAAAAGCAAGACCCAATGGTATGCTGTCTGCAAGAGACACATCTCACACATAATGACACTTACAGGATTAAAATGAAGGGATGGAGAAAAATCTACCAAGCAAATGGAAAATGCAGGGGCTTCAATTCCAATATCAGAAAAAACAAATTTCAAATCAACAAAGATAAAAAAGAACAAGGAAGGGTATTACATATGGTAAAGGGTTCAATGTATCATGAAGACCTAACTATCCTAAATATATATGCACCCAACTCAGGATAATGAGTTCTTCTTGATGAATTGAGCACCCAGATTTATGAAGCAAGTCTTAAGAGACATACAAAGAGACATAGACTACCACACAGTAATAGTGGGTGACTTCCACACTCCACTGACAATATTAGACAGATAAGGCAGAAAATTAACAAAGATGTTCAGGACCTAACCTTAGGGTTGAGCCAAATGAATGTGATAGACGTTTACAGACGTCTCCACCCCCAAAAAACAGAATATACATTTTTTTCATCACCACATGGCACATACTCTAAAATCAACCACATAATTGGAAATTAAAAAGTCCTCAACAAACGTAAAAGAGGCAAAATTATACCGGACACACCCTTGGACCACAGTGAAATGAAAATAGAAGTCAACACAATGAATATTGCTCAAAACTATGCCATTACATGAAAATTAAACAACATGCTCCTCAATGACTTTTAGGTAAATAATAAAATTAACGCAGAAATCAGGAAGTTCTTTGAAAATAATGAGAACAAAGATACAACATACCAGAATCTCTGGGACACAGTTATGGCAGTGTTAAGAGGGAAATTCATAGCACTAAATGCCCACATGAAAAAGTTAGAAAGATCTTAAATTAATAACCCAACTTCACAACTGAAAGAATTAGAGAAGCAAGAAAAAATCAACCCCAAAGCTAGCAGAGGATGAGAAACAACAAAAATCAGAGCTGAACTGAAGGAAATTGAGACAGGAAAAACCATTCAAAAGATAAATGAATCCAGGAGTTGGGTTTTTGAAAAGAATAATAAATAAATAGGCCACTAGCTAGGCTAAAAAAGGAGAACAGAGAGAAGATCTAAATAAATACAATTAGAAATGATGAAGGCAATGCTACTACTGACCCCACAGAAATAAAAGCAACCATCAGAAACTACTAAGAACACCTCTGACCACACCAGCAAGAAAGCCTAGAAGAGATGGATAAATTCCTGGTCACATACACCCTCCTAAGACTGAGCCAGGAAGAAATTGATTCCTTGAATAGACCAATAATGAGCTCTGAAATTGAATCAGTAATAGATAACCTACCAACAGAAAAAAGCTCAGGACCTGATGGATTCACAGTTGAATTCTACCAGATGTACCATTCCTATAGAAACTATTCCAAAAAACTGAGAAGAAGGGACTTCTCCCCAACTCATTCTATGAGGCCAGCATCATCTTGATACCAAAACCAGGTAGAGACATGACAAAGAAAGCAAACTTTGGGCAAATATCCTTGATGAGCATTGATGCAAAAATCCTCAACAAAATAATTGCAAACCAAATCCAGGAGGACATCAAGAAGCTAATCCACCATGATCAAGTAGGCTTCATCCCATGATGCAAGATTGGCTCAACATATAAAAATCAATAAATGTAATTCATCGCATAAACAGAACTAAAGACAAAAACCACATGGTTATCTCAATAGACGCAGAAAAGGCGTCTGATAAAATTCAACATCTCTTCATGTTAAAAGCTCTCAATAAACTAGATATTGAAGGATCATATCTCAAAATAATAAGAGCCATCTATGCAAACTCACAGACAACATTATACTGAATGGGCAAAAGCTGGAAGCATTCCCTTTAAAAACTAGCACAACACAAAGATCCCTTCTCTCATCACTTCTATTCAAGATAGTATTGGAACTCCTAGCCAGAGCAATCAGGCAAGAGAAAGAAAGGGCATCCAAATAGGAAGAGAGGAAGTCAGACCCTCTTTGTTTACAAATGACATGATTCTATATCTAGAAAACCCCATAGTCTTGGTCCAAGAGCTCCTTCAACTAATAAACAACTTCAGTAAAGTTTTAGGATACAAAGTCAATGTACAAAAATCACTAGCATTACTATACACCAACCACAACCAAACTGAGAGCCAAATCAGAAAGGCATTCCCATTCACAATTGCCACACACACACACACACACACACACAAATAGCCAGGAATACAGTTCATCAGGGAGGTGAAAGGTCTCTACAATGAGAATTACAAAACACTGCTCAAAGCAATCAGAGAAGACACAAACAAATGGAAAAATATCTCATGCTCATGCGTAGAATAATCAATATCATTAAAATGGCTGTACTGCCCAAAGCAAGTTACAGATTTAATGCTATTCCAATCAAACTACCAATGACATTCTTCATAGAACTAGAAGCAATTATTTTAAAAAGTATATGAAACCAAAAAGAGTCCAAATAGCCAAGGCAATTCTAAGCAAAAAGAACAAAGCTGGAGGAATCGTGTTATCCAACTTCAGACTATACTACAAGGCTACAGTGACCAAAACAGCACGGTACTGGCATAAAAACAGGCACATAGACCACTGGAATAGAATATAGAGCCTAGAAATAAAGCCGTATGTCTACGACCATCTGATCTTTGAGAAAGCTTACAAAAAAGAAGCAATGAGGAAAAGAGTTCCTATTCAATAAATGGTGCTGGGATAACTGGCTAGCCATATGCAGAAGATTGAAGCTGGACGCCGTCCTTATACCATATACAAAAATTATCTCAAAATGGATTAAAGACTTAAATTTAAAACCCAAAACTATAATGACCCTGGAAGACAAACTAGGCAATATCATTCTGGACATAGGAATGGGCAAGGACAAAGACACCAAAAGCAATTGCAACAAAAGCAAAAATTGACAAATGGGATCTAATTAAACTTAAAATTTTCTGTACAGCAAAAGAAACTATCAACAGAATAAACAGGCAGCCTAAAGAATGGGAGAAAATATTTGTAAACTACGCATCTGACGAAGATCTAATATCTAGCTTCTATAAGGAACTTAAACACATTTGCAAGAGAGAAACAGCCCCATCAAAAGTGGGCAAAAGACATGAACAGACACTTCTCAAAAGATGACATACGGGCTGGGCATGGTGGCTCATGCCTGTAATCCCAGCACTTTGGGAGGCCGAGGCAGGCAGATCACAAGGTCACGAGATCAAGACAATCCTGGTCAACATGGTAAAACCACATCTCTACTAAAAATACAAAAATTAGCTGGGTATAGTGGCTTGTGCCTGTAGTTCCAACTACTCAGGAGGCTGAGACAGGAGAATCACTTGAACCCGAGAGATGGAGGTTGCAGTGAACTGGGATTGTGCCACTGCACTCCAGCCTGGTGACAGAGTGAGACGCTGTCTCAAAAAAAAAAAAAAAAAAAAAAGAAGAAGAAAATAAGACATACATCTGACCAACAAGCATATTAAAGAAAGCTCAATATCATTGATCATTGAAGTAATGCAAATCAAAACCACAATGAGATAACATCTCACACCAGTCAGAATGGCTATTATTAAAAAGTTAAAAAAAAAAAAAAAAAAGAAACAGATACTGGCAAGATTGCAATGAAAAGGGAACCCTTACACACTGTTGGTGGGAGCGTAAATTAGTTCAACCATTATGGAAAGCAGTATGGCGATTCCTCAAAGAGCTAAAAGCAAAACTACCATTTAACCCAGCAATCCCATTACTGGGTATATACCCACAGAAATATAGAGCATTCTACCATAAAGACACATGCACATGAATGTTCACTGCAGCACTGTTCACAATAACAAAGACATGGACTTAATCTAAATGCCCATCAATGACAGACTGAATAAAGAAAATGTGGAACATATACACCATGGAATATTATGCAGGCATTAAAAAGAACAAGATCATGTCTTTTGCAGGAACATGGATGGAGGTGGAGGCTATCATTCTTAGGAAACTAATACAGGAACAGAAAACCAAATACCACATATTCTCACTTATAGGTCTGAGCTAAATGATAAGAACTAATGAACACAAAGAGGGAAACAACAGACATGGGTCTACTTGAAGGTAGAGGGTGGGAGGAGGGAGAGGAGCAGAAAAGATAACTATTGGGTACTGTGCTTAATACCTGTGTAATGTTATAATATGTACAAGAAACCCATGTGACATGTGTTTATCTATGTAACAAAACTTCACATGTACCCCAAAACCAAAAATAATAATTAAAAAAAATAAAAGTATTGTTATAACTAAATAGAAATGTTCGTAATATCACAAAAACATATGATGAAGCACTAGACACAGTCTCACTGAAGTCAGAGACAAAAGATGTATTATCTCTACTATTATTTATTATGGTTCTGGAAGTCTTAGCCAAGGCAAGTAAATAAGAGGAAGAAATTGAATCAGTAAACTGCATAGGACAGTTTATTATTGTTTTCAGATCATAAACCTGTATACCTGGATAATTGAAGAGAATCAGTTGAAAAGCTATGGAAAGGATAAGAATAATAAAACAATAAAACAAAGGAAACAATATTTAGAAAAAAACTCAAAAAGCAATGCTCAGGACCTAATAATAATTAAGAAATATTTTTTGAGCATTTACTATTGCCAAACATGGTTTAAGTGCTTTGAATGGAACTTTAAATTCTTTTAATTCATTTCATTCTTATTACCACTCTCTGAGGCAGGTGCTATTGTTGTTTCTATTTTGTTTGTGAGAAAATGGAGGTACAAAGTGTTCATGCAACTTACTCAAGGTCTCATAAACGTGAGTCTATGCTCTTAATCAGTATAATATACTTCTTCCTGTACAATCTAAATTTCACTAAGGAGCATTTTTATAACTTGGGAGAAAACCTTCTGCCATAAAACCATAGTTGCTCTTGGGTAAGAAGATTCAATATTTTGAAGACACGAATTCTCCCTATCTAATTAATCAATTCAGTGCAATCTCAATCATAATATATGTACATTTTTTAAAGCTAGGTACACTTATTCTTATATTGCCAGAAACATTAAAGAAAAGAATAAGTAATAAAGTAATGAGGGAGGAATGTTATATATATATATTAGTATATATATATATATATA
>NW_016806990.1:1583974-1586486 GCF_001698545.2 Rhinopithecus bieti | reverse complement strand
TATATTAGTATATATAAACAAATATATATACTAATTTAAATAATTATGTGTTGACACCTGAGTAAACAGATACATTATTCAACCAATGTGAAGAGCCTAGAAACTCACATATAAATAAAAATTTAATTTATGGGATAGCTGATATTTTAGATCAGTGGAAAAATATATTCCATAAATTGTGTTAGGACGAATAAACTATATCCTTACTTCACTGTTTGAACCCAAATAATTTCTAAATGGACTGAAGATGTAAAAGTAAAAAATGAAGGCTATAAAAGTACTAGAAGAAAAGTGAGAAAAGTTTTTAAAAACGTAATTTTATCGTGTGTGTGTGTAGGCAGGGGAGGGAGCTTTCTTAGCAAATGTAAAACCTAAAAACCACGAAAGAAGATTGATAAATGTGTTTACATATATGTGTAAAAATAAAATAAAAAGACACATTTCAAGTAGAAAACATTTGGAAATATATGATAGAAAGACAGCTCATTTCCTTAATCTATCAAGAAATTTTCAAACCAATAAGAAAAAAGCCAACAACTTAAATTGCAACATGGATAAAGGAAAAATACTTCTATCATATAATCATTTTGTATTTTAAAATTATATACATGTAAAACTTTTGAACAAAAAAGTAGAACATCATTATCCTGTGATAAACCACCTCTATATGTATCTTCTCAGATCGTTTTATGATTTTATTTTCACAAAAAATGAATTATATTTTATGATAATCCATTTTGTGATCTAACATCATAAACATCTTTGAACGTCATAAAATTTTCTTCTATGACATAATTGATGACAGAACGATGTTTCATGTTGTATATATTTATTCCTAGTTTTTTTTATCACTGTGAATATTCTCTAAGTAAAATCTTTGTGTCTATCCTTATTTTTTTATCAAATAAACTCCCTGAAACAGAATTGCTACATTTAAAGGGTATATGCATTGTAAAGTCTTTCACTAATGCCTTTGGACATTCCTAGGTTGTTCTAATTTACACATTCTCAAACAGTATTTGGGAGTGGCTCTTTCATTGAATTCTTGTCAATATTGGGTGTTACATACTAGGAAATTTTGACTAATTAGACCACTCGAAAGATAGTACTATTATTATTTTAATATTACATAAATGATTATAATTGAGATTGAATTTTAATATATATGCATATTGGGTTTTTTTTTCTTTTGTTAGTTTAGGCATCTATTTAGAAGAAATTAATGCTGTGCCTGTTTGACTAAAATAACTATCTGGACTGATCATTTTGCTTTCCATAATCATTAAGTAGATAGCCTTGCAATCAGTTTAACAACAGTGCCACAAATAGTATCTTGACTAATCTCTTAAATAGCTGCTTTTGTCGGGAACCTATATATGCAGATTCACCAAGCAGTCATATAAGAAGGAAAGCCTGATGAATTATCACAAAATTTAGATGGTTCTCCAGTGTTCATGCAGACCGTAGAGTTTTCACAATTGCTTCCTCTACTTTTTTTCTTATAATTTCTTTACATAATAAACCCGATAATTAGAACTCTCCCTTCAACCGGATTGGTTTCATTTCCAACAGTCAAGGGAAGACACAAACAGCTCGGTGTTACATTGTCAATTAAACCAAGGTGGAGGAGGGGGAGGGTGGGCACAGTGATAAATGAGCAGTCATTTCAATGTTTTCTTTCCAGGCGAAATCAGAGCCAGATTACACTTTATCTCACCCTGACTTTTAGCAAGATAGATAGCCACGCAAAATTTTCAGGTTCAAATAGTCTCCATCAAAAGGGCTAAAACCCTCATCTTCTGGCCACATTGAACTTTCATCTTTTTAACTCAAGGGATCTGATTCCTTTTACTGAATAAAAGAATTTTATTCAATTTATTCTCCCAGTCTTAGGTCTTTAACCAAAATAAAGGCAAACAATTAAACAAATTAACCTCACTGCTTCATGCACAGCTTTTAGATATTGTCCTATCTAAAAGTGCTGTTTAAGATCCTGAAAGCAAAGTGATTAGGTTTACTTGTTATCAACAGGGGAGTTCTTGTTCAGAACTACGAATTTTAGATATCTAAGGCTGCATATTCTGATAAAACAGCGTTGGCCTTAAAGCTGAGGCAGCAATAAATTACATTAAAAGTAATAGACTTCCGGAAAAATAATTCCTTTTGATTGCATTGCAGTTAGAAATTTACCTATTTATGTTTGTGCGTAGATATTTAATACAAATATCTTTGTTTTTGAAGGATTTTAATGTAGCACCTAATATACTAACAACAGAAATAAAGTTCAGAAATACAGAACGAATGAATTTGGCAGTGGTTTGTTCTTTTCACATTAGGAGCAAGGCTTGCAGGGTTTTGGAGCGGATCTGCTGCAGAGTCACTGACACCAAGGGTTATCTGCTGTTAGGAACCAGTATATTTTAGTTACCTTTAATATTAAGTGGAATTAAATTTCACGTTGAAATCACTTGTCAGCGCAAAAAAAAAAAAAAAAAAAAAAAAAAAAAAAAAA
>NW_016806990.1:1565331-1582256 GCF_001698545.2 Rhinopithecus bieti | reverse complement strand
AAAAAAAAAAAAAAAAAAAAAAAAAAAAAAAAAAAAAAAGACTTCTAAACCACCTCTCAGATCTATGACCCGGATGCTGCCAGACCAAATAAATGCCTTTTATCCAGGTGAACCCTTCGCGGGTACTGGGTCACCTGCAGGGTAACTGGGTAGGAGCTCAGATTTGGTGACCGTCCCAGAAGCTGGGGAGAAGGTGCCGACGGAGAGTTAGCGGAAATCTCCCTTGGAGGCCTGGAGGCAGCAGTCCGAACCCTTCAAGCCCCTCAAGCCGGAGGGGGCACCCTGGCTGGCTGGGGCCGGCAGCGCTGCAGCCGCGCGTCCGCAGGTGAAGATGCGCTCCCGCGGGGCATGCACGCCCCCTGGGGTCAGCAGCAGGTGGGAGGATCCTACCTTCCGCCCCAGCACCGCCTGAGGTCAGAGGGACTGTCCTCTCTTGCACTGCCCAATTTATCAAGGTCCCGTATCGAATAAATAGCTGTCTCCCCAGACCTTTATAGTGACTAATCCAAATAAATCGCAGTCACTTTTACTGTGCGTTTCAGCGGGCAGCCTGGCTTTAATGGCTCTGCCTCCTAGACCTCCGGGGAAGACTCGCCGCGGCCTCTCCGCGATCCTCAGCTCCCCTGTCTGGCCTCAGAGCCTCAGCCTCCCCTCCGGGTTTCGTGGGGTCACTGGGAGCGGTCGCAGCCCATCACCTGCACGCTGGCACTATCTGCTGACTGGAGTTGCCCTCTGGGGTCCCCAAGGTTAAAAGCGAGGGTAAAGCCTCCCATCTTCCATGTGAGCCTGCCTAACATGGGCTCTCCTCTGAGATCTTGTTTACTCCCTACCTTTCCACCCTCTTCCCCCTGCTCCTCTAAACCTCAGAAATTCGAATTATCTTCCACATTCCACTTAAACCCCTTCGGCCAATCAATCCGGATGTTACCGATTTCCTCTGGGATCTTTGAAGCTTTGATCCGCAGGTTTACAGCTCCATCTTACGCACTCCCATCTTTCCCCTCTGGGATCCCTCTAGCTGCCTGCTCAAAATACCTGCTGGCGCCAGAGGAAATTCACATGTAACAGATACCCAGCGGGTGTGAAACCAGCACTCTGCTTCCAGGGTCGTTTTCCTCCTCACCTTCCCCATCAAATTGTCGATTAGTGAGTGCTAACACTAGGCATTATTGTGAATCATGAGTGCGGGGCTGGAAGATATGGAACCGCTTTAATAGAGCCGATGATTGCTAACTTACACGTGGCATCAAGCACTCCTCCCTCCCCTACTCGGGGCAACCCTGGGTGCCCGACGTCTGTAAAATTAATATGAGCCCCAGGATTGGTCCGCAGGTAGCTTTTGTAAAGTGGTCCAGAATGACTTCAAGCAAACTTCAAGATATCTAAAGTAAAAGATAATTATCTTTTAATTAGAAGCAGTTTTGCTTCTAAAACTGTTACTGAAGTAGAAAAAAAAAATCAGAAGAAAGCAGCAAATCTCAATCATTTTATTTTGGTGAAAATAAACTACTAGGAAGATATTACTTCTCGTAGATGAACTACTACTAGATGTTACTAGGTAACATCAATTTTGCAATGAATTTATTCCAGATGTCTTTTACATTTCATATATAAGGTAAATTATCCATGAAAATAACCACATTATATGAATGCAGATGGCCAGGATGTTGAAACAAATGAAATTGGCTTCAGAGAGAAACAGTAAATAAAAGGGAGACACACTTTCCCTCCCTAAACATTTGCAACAGTGTCAAGGAGGTTTTATTTGAACCAATAACCTTATTATAATATTTCTTTTCAAAAAAGCAAAACTGGTGGTCCATTAATAAAATTGTTTTACTGTTGTATTTTCTCATTCAATTTATTATTTAATATCTAATCTTTTCAAATTTTACACTTTACAAATCATTTGGCATACATGTGATTATCATCAAAACTGTTGAACTTTATAAAATACTAAAAAAAAGTATGTGTTGTGTTTATATTCCTAACATTTGAATTTCTTGGGGAGATAGTGGATAATCCCCAGTGATTTTATTTGAACATCTCACCTGACAATTGTCTTTCAGAGGAGGTGTGGCTCTGGAGTTGTTTCTGCCTGGCTCTGTCTTTGTGCTGCTGAGCAGAGTTCTTGGCTCTCAGTAGAAGCTCACAGAATTCCTTTTGATGGATGGTGAGGGGTGATGGCCTATGCAAAGGTCTCTACTTCCAACTTCCCTGTCTGCTATGGCAGCTTCAGATTAGCTCAGTGGGTGTGGGGTGGAATTTTCAGTCAAGATGCATAATGCCTCATGGTTTACTTTCTACTGTAGCACCACTCTTACGGTTAAGAACTTATGGAACACTGTTGAGCAGTTGCCTCATTATCGATTTTGGAGATCTTAGCCTATTTGTTATTTAGAGATGGATTTTAAACAGTGATAAAGATAAGGTACAGATCTACACCGAGAATTAGTAAGATCTTCCTTTGGAAAAGATCTACCACATTTCAGAGATTTGGAACTGTTAGTGGAGCCAAGAATGACATATAATTTTTGTTACTTGAGGTCTTTCTCATTTATCCAGTTTTCCAGTTTACTTTTCTGCCAAACAGAAATGGCAGAAAACATCAGCATATGAAAATTTTAACTAGAAGACAATATTGTCTAGGTTCTGGGTAAGCTAGAATGATTTTAAGGAGAATACCAGGGAGAGCATAAGAAATGTTTTACAAATTACATTTAGATGTCAGTGTTACAATTGTTGTTTCTTGAACATTTTAGAGAACATGAGGGATTAGGATTATCAAATTAGATTTCTAAGTTGTCCATCATAGATTTTTTATTTGTTTGTTTGTTTGAGACAGGGTCTCGCTCTGTCACCCAGACTAAAGTGCAGCAGTGCAATCACAGCTCACTGCAGCCTCAACTTCCTGGCCTCAAGGATTCTCCCACCTTAGTCTTCCCAGGTGCACGCTACCATGCTTGGCTAATTTTTGTATTTTTAGAAAAGATAGGATTTCACCATGTTGCCTAGGCTGGTCTTGAAGTCCTGGGCTCATGTAATCCACCTGCCTCGACCTCCCAAAGTGCTGGGATTACAGGCATGAGCCACCAAGCCTGCATATGGAATTTATTTGATGGTTAAATTGTGCAAGGTCAGTTAAACTGATTGGATTTTCTCACTCCAGAGTTTGGTAGGTGGCAGAGCATAACACTGTGGCTTGAGATATTAACTTATCCTAAAAATAAGTCATTTTTGATAACACCTAAGGTAAAATTATTAGCTTCAGGTTAATAAAGCATGAAAACAAAGTTTCATTTTGTTAAAGTTGAGGTAAGTTATTATAACATTAGAACAGACAAAAAAAACAACAAATGAATGGAGAATAAAATATTAAGATCAAAACAGTAATTTAATGCCAATTGTGATAATTGTATCACTTTTGATTATCTTCTTTTGAAAGTAAAATTTACAAAAGTCTATTGTACTTTTAACTGTCTCAGTATTTTTTTTAAAGGGAGAGATTAAGAAAAGCCTTAAAAACAGTTTAGAAATACAGGAATTACATTATCAAAAAAGTACAGCCAACAGTAGTTTTCTAGTGAATTTGAATTGTGAAGGAAATTAAGTAGGTAACGGAGCCTCCAAATAACAAATCTAATCTCAGATAATTATTCAAACCTCTTCTCCACGTTTTCACCAGAAACCTCTTGCTCATTGGCAGTCACTCCTATTCTCCTCTCCCAACCCCAGCCCTATGCAACAACTAATCTATTTTGTCTTTATAGATTTGCCTACTTCAGAATTTCATATAAATTGAATAATACAATTTGTGGTCCTTGATGGCTGGCTTCTTTCACTTAGCATATGTTTTTGAAGTTCATCCATGTTGTAGCATGTATCAGTAATTTATCCTTTTTAATGGCTGAATAATATTCCATTGAATGGATGCACCACATTTTGTTTATTCATGCCTCAGTTGGTGGGCATTTTGGTTGTTTCCATTTTTTGACTATTATCAATGATGCTGCTGTGAACATTCATGTCCAAGTTTTTATGTTCTCTGCCTTAATTGTGTAGATAGCGCCAAGCCTGACTTGGTCTGTATGTCCATGTGATATTATGGAAATTTGCTCCCTACCTTGAAGAAGTAGAATTCTAACCCAAGTTTTTCCTGTTCATTTACCAGGTTGAGAGTTGTTTTCTCTGATACATGCATGTGATTTATCTCTAAGAAGTACCATAGGAATGAAGAGTTGTCTATTCATTTGAACCAGTTGGAAACAAGGGATCTAGAAAACAGAAAAATATTTGTTTTGTTTGCATCTAGGCAAATTAATATAATTAACCAAATTAAGTGACTTTCAAGTGTTAGGAACTAACTATATTTGCTTATGGACTTTCCATCTGGTACAATTTGGATGATTATTTTTTATTCTGCTAATCCCCAATTCTTTTTTCTTTTTTTTTTTTTTGAGACGGAGTCTCGCTCAGTTGAGCCCAGGCTGGAGTGCAGTGGCGCGATCTTGGCTCACTACAATCTCCGCCTCCTGGGTTTATCTCCTGCCTCAGCCTCCTGAGTAGCTGGGACTACAGGCGTCCACCACCAAGCACGGCAAATTTTTGGTATTTTTAGTAGAGACGGGGTTTCACCACGTTAGCCAGGATGGCCTGGATCTCCTGACCTCGTGATCCTCCCGCCTCGGCCTCCCAAAGTTCTGGGATTACAGGTGTGATACACTGTGCTCGGCCTCCCAAAGTTCTGGGATTACAGGTGTGATACACTGTGCTCGGCCTACTAATACCCATTCCTTGAATGCTTGCTATTGTACTTCCTATGCAGAAGGCCCCCGATTTACAATGGTTTAACTTAACAATTTTTCAATTTTACAATGGTGTGAAAGCAATATACATTCGGTAGAAACCACACTTTGAATTTCAAATTTTGATCTTTTCCTGGCCTAGGGATATGTACGATACCCTCTTCTGGTGCTGGGAAGTGCAGCTCCCAGGTAGCCACACTATCCCAATAGTAAACAACAGATACTACACAGTGCACTGTAGTCAATAAATTACATAAGATATTCAACACTGTATTATAAAATAGGCTTTGCATTAGATAATTTTGCCCAACTGTAGGCTAATGTCAGTGTTCTGAGCACACTTAAGGTAGACTAGGCTAAACTATACTGTTTGGTATATTAGGTGTTTTAAGTGCATTTTCAACTTATGATCGTTTCAGCTTACAATGGGTTCATCAGGAGGTAACTCCCATCGTAAGTCAAGGAGCATCTATATTCCCATAGAATATGCATCTTACACTTTATGTAATATTCTATTCCATTTGGTAAGCATAGCTTCTTTAACCTTTTTTTGGTTTGATCCTATCTAGGAATATTTGATTTCTATGGCAGCAGGCTTATTTGTTTTTGTTTGTGTGTGTGTGTGTGTGTGTGTGTTGAGGAGGTTTAACAGAATACTTCTGGTATTCTGTCTTGCAATGGTGATGAATCTGGCTCCACCATGTATTTTAAAACAACGTTTCCAAAGTAGAACTCCAGGGACATAACATGGTATGATATTGGATTGTATGAATGGCTGTTAGCACTTCTACGTGTTCTCTGTATAAAGGGGTTATACATTCATTCAACAGATATTTATTGATTTCCAACTATAGCTATTAAAATCTCTCTGCTTTAGGATATTATAAAAGTGTTATTTATTATACAGATTCACCTAGCACTTCTTAGACTATCTGAGACCTTTTCGGAACTCAAAAGTTACATGGAACAGGATCTGTAGCACACAGCAGTTTGCTGTCTTTGAAATAACAAATGTAACTCCAACTGAATTAAGGTTTACATTGCACAGAGTGAATTATAGAGCTAGTGGTTATTACTATATAGTTAATACACATTAATAATTGCAGATAATTCAGAAAACTTACTTTGGTGGTATCAGCAACGCTTTTGCAAAAATCTCAATGTATATGATTTTTTTTGTTTAGTTTTGTTTGTTTTTTGATTTTTTTTTGAGACGAGTCTCACTGTCACCTAGTCTGGAGTGCAGTGACGTGATCTCAGCTCACTGCAACTTCTGCCTCTTTGGTTCAAGTGATTCTTCTGCTTCAGCCTCCAGAGAGCTGGGACTACAGGCGTGTGCCACTACACCCAACTAATTTTTGTATTTTTAGTAGAGATGGGGTTTTGCCATGTTGGCCAGGCTGGTCTTGAACCCCTGACCTCAGGTGATCTGCCTGCCTCGGCCTCCCAAAGTGCTGGGATTACAGGCGTGAGCCACTGTGCTTGGCCAAAAATCTCAACATACATAATGTTTCAAATGAAATAAAGTAGATCTCTTTCAATTAGCAAGAAAGAATCTTAGATTCTAGTTATTCAGGCAACTATGGCATCAAGGTTAAAATAATAACCCCTGAAAAAGATGTCATTGACTCTTTTATAATCTCAGCAGTCCAGATCCAGTATTATATTTTGTTTGAAAGAGAACATGGGCTTTCCTGGACTGTGTAAGCTGTAGAGTTAATGCAATGAGATTCAACAGGATTTTAGAGCTTTCCAATTCCCTTTCTCTCATGTGTGATCTTGATTAAATGCATCTGTGTTCTAAACCTTGATGCAAGCTAATCCCTTACCTTGAAGTCCCTTTTTAAAAACCTGTATAGGCAAGAAGCGTGTTTTGGAATTCGGTACAGCTAGTTGTCTGAGAACAGAATTTTAAATATGGTAGCATGGTTCTTGTGGTATGGAGTTCAGGTGAGGATACTTCACTCAGTTGATATCTTATTGGCTAAAGCTTTTTACTGTTTTGTCCTGACTAGCACTTCAAAAGATACTCTACACAGCAAACATTCCCTTGAGTGTTGGAAGGCTTGGTTCCAAGTGTGCTTCTACATGGAATCAAGAATATTTGGGTGTTGAATACTGTAGGAAGGTGCTTTGGTGCAATGAAGAATGTCGGAACTGTTTGACAAGGTACTTGGGCACACCAGACATAAGCTTCTTCATTGCACAACTATTCTCTCGTAATTTTCTTTGCAAGAAAAGAGACCTGACTTCCTTTCATGAATATAAATAAACTTAATATTTCTTATAGCTGTGTATGTTTATCTTCTTAATGACACAGAAATTTATAACATAAATATGTTACTTACATATCACAGGACAAGTAGCAATTTATAACATAAATATGTTATTTACATATCACAGGACAAGTAGCATCTTGACACACTGCCCTCAGAATAGAATACAGTAATTAATGTTTGTGTGTGTGTGTGTGTGTGTGTGTGAAACCAAACCAAACACTTTTTTTTTTTTTTTATGAGACGGAATCTCGCTCTGTCGCCCAGGCTGGAGCGCATGGCTCAATCACTGCAAGCTCTGCCTCCCGGGTGCACCCCATTCTCCTGCCTCAGCCTCTTGAGTACCTGGGACTACAGGTGCCTGCCACCATGCCTGGCTAATTTTTTATATTTTCAGTAGAGATGGGGTTCCACTGTGTTAGCCAGGATGGTCTCGATCTTCTGACCTCGTGATCCACCCGCCTCGGCCTCCCAAAGTGCTGGGATTACAGGCGTGAGCTACCGTGCCCGGCCTAACAAACACTTCTTTAATAATGACTTTTGAAAAAAAATGATGAAAAGTTATAAATGAACCATCAGTGTTCAAATGAGGTTTCTGTGATTTTTATAAAGGCATAGCATCTTACAAATACTATAAATTAGTTGGTGGATATTTAATATGATAGAAACTATTCCAT
Organism: Rhinopithecus bieti; assembly: GCF_001698545.2. Classification (NCBI taxonomy): domain Eukaryota; kingdom Metazoa; phylum Chordata; class Mammalia; order Primates; family Cercopithecidae; genus Rhinopithecus; species Rhinopithecus bieti. Next base: position 1,574,498 of record NW_016806990.1, on the reverse strand, counting down.
CTGAATTTTCTAGGGAGGTCAAAGTTAGTTTGGTATTGTGACTCTTTTAAGCCAAATTAATTGGGTTATGTTTTCTTTTCTTTTTTCTTTCAACTTTTATTTTAGGTTCAGGGGATACATGTGCAGATTTATCACATGGGCAAATTTCATGTCACTGGGATTTGTTGCATAAATGATTTTGTCACCCAGATAGTGAGCACAGTACCCAAAAGGTAGTTTTTTGAACTTCTCCCTCCTCCCCCACTCCACCTTCAAGTTGGCCCCAGTGTTTATTGTTTCCCTGTTTGCACTCAATGTTTACCCCCCATTTATAAGTGAGAACATGTGGTATTTGGTTATTTGTTCCTGCATTAATTCACTTAGGATAATGGCCTCCAGCTGTGTCCGTGTTGCTGCAAAGGTCATTTCATTCTTTGTTATGGCTGCATAGTATTCCATGGTGTATATGTGCCACCTTTTCTTTAGCTAGTCCACCATTGATGGGCATCTAGATTGATTCCATGTCTTTGCTATTATGAATAATGTTGTGATGAACATACATGTGCATATGTCTTTTTAAACTACAGATATTTTGACATTAGTAGCATGCAAATCACTTTCTAAAACCATTATATAGACCGTCTAATAGTTTCCAGTTAAACTTAAAAGACACAAAGATAAGTGAATAAATAAGAGAATGAATGATGGAATAAATATACTATAAAATCCAGATATCTGCTTTCTTTGTAGGAGGGCAGAACAAATTTATCACGGACTTTTGAATCTAATTCAGAAATTTGCATTCTATCATCTTCTCTCTTGTCTCCTTGCACTATGAGAATACAAGTTACTATTATTACTACCTGGACAGTTAAACAGTTTGGGTTATTTTACTACACAGGCTTTCAAGGCTTATATTCTAGGGAAGAGGGAATGAATATTTGGAAGATAAGCATGTATCTCATTGGAAATTTAAAATGTTTTAGTTTAATTCTTTTGTAGATTCTGTGTTAATGGGTGGGGGCTGGATCTTGATGAAAATACAGAGGACAAAGGAACTGTGGTAAACATTGATCTTCCCACTTTAGGAACCCGAGCTCTATTATTGTCTAACACCGTGAGTGCCCTGTAAATGTCCAATGATTGCTTGAATAATTACTATGTGTTCAGATATACAACTCTGTGCTTTTGTGTGTGTGCACATGTGTGTGAAAAAAGAAGGAGATTTAAAAGAACTTGAACTTGCCACTCTGTAGTAACTAACAAAATTAGGTACATAGTGCTCAAAATAAAATTTCATATTTAGGATTGTTAGAAGAATAAACAGAGAAAATTATTAAATTTTAAATTTTGTAATAGGAGACAGAATAAACTCAGTTTTCACTATAGTACAGTATTTTTTTAGCAGCAATCCTTACAAAATACAACTGAAAATCAATTACATAATTTTTCCTTCAAGGAAAGGACTCTGGTTTCTATTACTCCTGTGTTTTTAATGTCTGTGTGTATTTAAAAGATGGGTTAGGAGATCAATAGACAAGTCCTTGGAACATTAAAAACTATTATCCTAATTTCTTTCTTTTAAAAATATGTATATTTAATCTATTTTGGAACAATCTGAAAATTCAGGAAGCATAAAGTAACAGATAATTATAACCATGACTCAATTCTAATTAAATCTCATAATACGACTATCTTTCTTTTTTTAATGGTTGCCTATTCAATTGCTAAGTAATTAACACCTTCTATATATTACACATGCAACAGAAAGATTACAGAATCTCATTGTGCAAAATTGGTGTAAATGAATGTCTCTTAAGGCTTCTGTCATTTTGCATGGATAAACAGAAATAATAACAAGTATGACAAATACACCAACATTTGCTTCTTTTATTTTGAAATTAAGGGAAATACGTCCAGCCGGTGGTAAGAGCTACACATGATTTTATTTCAGAGGAAATGGACCTTTGAAGAATTATCTGTGTTCCTTTTGGTTGTAAAACTTTCAAAATATGTACTAAAACAAGAAATAATAAATTATTGTTGTATACAACTCTTTTTTTCCCAGGAAAGAACAGTGGAAAACTGAGAAATTATTTATTCAGTCCAATTGAATCACTCTTATGAAATAAAAAATACCGCCCTAAGAAACTGTGACTTCTTTTATTTCAGATAACCCAAACCTGTCAGGGTAAGCCCAATCTACACCATCACTTAAAGCTGACAGGAAAATAAATGTATACTATAACTTTTAGTTTAAAATAAATACCACTATGCATGTTTTTATAAATTATTCAAGTCAATTAAAAAATTATGTAGCATTCAATATTAACTGAACAATTCAGAATAGCAGGTTTTTGTAATTAATATTTGCACAAACTTCTAATAATTATTAAAATGACCTTTATTTGTTTTTTCTTGCCACTGACGTATAGGATATAGTAAAAGAAGACAGATCAGTCTCTCTCCTGATAAGAGTCACTAAGAGGAACATCTGTAACAACTAGGTTGTGAGGAATTTCTTTTTTAAATGTACATAAAAATATGTTAATGTACACTGCCTTGGGTAGATGAGATGTGTTATTTCTTTAATAAGTTTGAAAACATTTACAGAAAAACAGTTAACACAGGTACTTGTTTCTTTATTTTTTATAAAGGAATTAGTAAAATGGAAGTTCCAGAAAATGCTAATTTCTTAGAATAAGATCTGTTTAAATTTTTCCAGTGCATAACAAAACACTTAAAACATTTTTTAAAACATTAAATTTAACATACTATGTTTTAGAAACTATATGAAAGCAACCTGGATTTAGAGGGTTTAGACCAAGGCTTTGAAGTATCTTAAATCTCCTTGAGACCTAAAAGACTTGTTTACAACTAACAGTTGCTTTGTAAAAACAACATTATGAGATGTTTGAAAATTTTCTTGTTAAATTTTTATAAGAATATTTTGGTTGGGGAAGGAAGCATCTGTATCGCAAGATGATTTTTATTATTGATTTATTTAATCTCAGGAATGGAGAACAGGATGCCTTGCAGGGAAGTTTATCTGTGGCTTGTAAACATGAAACGACTGAAAATATGGCAAGTTCTATCATCTTTGGATGGGCCTAATAATTTCTCATTATGAGTATAAGACTAGTGATATGACATCTTTAGTAGATTTTTGTGTCTTTTTTCTGTAAGACTACTGGAATTTAATCCTGGTTCACCCAAGTTTGAGAGTACACTGTGAGACTATTGAACAGATCAAAGCCACTAACAAGTAATTTTCTCCCAAGTTTTGCTTTTAAAGTGATCAGAATTTATTTAAAACAGATTGACATAAGAAACTTATTTGGAAATAAAGTCTGCATTAGTATTTGGAACTATTGATAGGGAGAGAATTTTTTTCTAAGAAAAACCTTTCACTGTCTTGCTGTATAATAGAAGAGCATTTTTCACATTTGCTCTGTGCCTCACTCACTCTTGGCTATGTACTTTCGTAACATTGTCAGACTTTGCAAGAGAAGGTCAAGAAATAGAGGGAGATTCGACAAAGATACCACATTCGAAAATGCCAAGTTTTTATTTCTCTACTATGAATTGGTCTTCTAGTCATTTATTTCACTAATTAAGTCCTCCAGGAAAACGTGAACTTAAATTTGTACCACTGTTGAATCCTAAAGCAATAAAACAGTTAGGTTTTAATTAAGAGATTTAGTAGAGGGTTCAATATACTTTGCATTTTACTTCTATATTGCATTTTAGTATATATTAATACTAATAAATTTAATAAACATAAATATATTTAATATTAATATATATCTAAATCTATTTAATGTATATTAATATATTATCTAAATATACAAATACAGATGAAGTGTACTTATTTTTTCTCTTTTCGATCACATATGCATTCTAGAATTTTCAGAATTGGTTGCAGTGACCCCAACAGTTTTCCTCCTATTTTCTCTAGATTCATTATTCAGACTATTAACAACTTATAGTCTCCAATACTTTGTCCTTACATCTCAATAACAAATGTATTTTGGTCTATTTTTTTCTTCAGATTTTGAGGGCTTTATTATTACAGGGTAATAGTCCTAGATTTCTTAGTATTTTGGAAATTCTATCATTAAATTACTGAGTGATTTGGGGAAAGCTGTTTTTTTGGGAAGAATTGCTTTGCACTTGGTGTTTAGTTTTATGTTTTTAATCCTAAACTCTATACTATTGACAAAGTGGACATATTTGTGTTTATGTTGAAAAAAATGATTTGAGATTAATCTTTTTCCTTTTTAAACGATCTTGCTCTGTCCCAGGCTGGAATGCAGTGGCACGATCTTGGCTCACTGCAACCTTTGCCTCCCTGGTTCAAGGGATTCTTCTGCCTCAGTCTCCTGAGGCAGAAGTAACTGGGATTGTAGGTGTGCGCCACCATGCCCGGCTAATTTTTTGTATTTTTAGTAGAGACAAAGTTTCACCATGTTGGCCAGGCTGGTCTCAAACTCCTGACTTCAAGGTGATCCATCTGCCTCAGCCTCCCATAGTGTTGGGATTATAGACGTTAGCCACTGTGCCCAGCCCGAATTGAAATTAATCTTATAAGAATTATATTTCTACTTCTCTAAAGAATCAGTGTTTATTGAGTAAATATATTCATTAAAAAGGGCAGGCTATAAAAAATGCATTAGATATGATGTCATTTTTCTAAAAACAATATACACATAGGAAAAGATTTAAAAGGATTTACGTCAAGGTACTTGGTGGGTTTTAAGGAGATTTCCCTTTGTATATCTGTATTTAGTAATTTTTCTACAGTGAATCTTAATTGATTTTATAAGTACAATAAATTTTAAAAATCATTCATGTTTTGGAATTGAGTATAGAAAGCTAGCCACACTGGATCTTGATAGATTGAGGTACACTTTATACTTTGTCAGCAGTTAGGTCAGAAGTCACATCCTCATCTGAGAGCTGAAATTGGGTGTGGGGAGGATGATTATAACTCAAGAATTGTTGAGTGCTCACCTTGTAAAGAACTCCAGAGCTGCTGTTAGGGCAGTCTTCTCCTCCATTCTGCGGATGAAGTCACTGAAGCCCTAGCTATGAGGTCATGAGTTCAAGTTCACATGGCTACATGGCTAAACCTGGTTTCAAGAAGTTCTTTTCTTAGAGGTCACAGATTTGTGAAACATTTGCTGCTATGTCAGGTCTGCAGGCCTATGAATATTTAAGAATTTGGGATTCGTGTCTGCATTTAACAATCAGGAGTATTCATATAAAAATCCAGATGTCTAAGTTATCTTGAGAAAAATCTTGAAAAGCCATACTTCATGTTCTTTTCCTAAGGTAACAGGTGGAATGGGACACGGATTGCCCATTTATGAGGGGCACAAACTTTTGTTCTCCATTGATCTCACAAGAACCACCTGGCCCCATAGGCCTCGGAATTAGCAACTTCTGTATACTGGCCCCAAACAATGAAACAGTGAGAGCGTGACTCTTCATTGATAGTAATTAGGATCACCAAACACCATTTCTCAGAATGTCTTCTCAGAATGCTTCTTTTCCTCCTATACCATGTCATCTGGGAATCATTACTGAAGAGTGAAAAAAACTCATTACTGAGCTATTACTCAGTAATAATGAAGTTCTTATTAGAGTGAGAGGGTGATTCCTAAACAACAGCTTCGAGCACTTAGTGTCATACTAAGTGAGGAAACACAGTTTAAGAATGTGGATTTGTCAATCCTATGATACCTGGATAGTCAGAAAAGAGAAAGCAGCAGAGGAGATGGCTCTGGCTCATTGGGCTTTCCTGAGACCAGTTTTAGACAGCAGGAGGTAACACTGCCTTCTAAGTATCTTTTTTCCCTTGACTCATAAACCTTCCACTTATATTCATTTATATAGTAATTAATACTTGATTTTTAACTCTGACAGCACCCTGAAGGAAAGCACATGTTTAATCCACAATGTGAANGGTTTTAATTAAGAGATTTAGTAGAGGGTTCAATATACTTTGCATTTTACTTCTATATTGCATTTTAGTATATATTAATACTAATAAATTTAATAAACATAAATATATTTAATATTAATATATATCTAAATCTATTTAATGTATATTAATATATTATCTAAATATACAAATACAGATGAAGTGTACTTATTTTTTCTCTTTTCGATCACATATGCATTCTAGAATTTTCAGAATTGGTTGCAGTGACCCCAACAGTTTTCCTCCTATTTTCTCTAGATTCATTATTCAGACTATTAACAACTTATAGTCTCCAATACTTTGTCCTTACATCTCAATAACAAATGTATTTTGGTCTATTTTTTTCTTCAGATTTTGAGGGCTTTATTATTACAGGGTAATAGTCCTAGATTTCTTAGTATTTTGGAAATTCTATCATTAAATTACTGAGTGATTTGGGGAAAGCTGTTTTTTTGGGAAGAATTGCTTTGCACTTGGTGTTTAGTTTTATGTTTTAATCCTAAACTCTATACTATTGACAAAGTGGACATATTTGTGTTTATGTTGAAAAAAATGATTTGAGATTAATCTTTTCCTTTTAAACGATCTTGCTCTGTCCCAGGCTGGAATGCAGTGGCACGATCTTGGCTCACTGCAACCTTTGCCTCCCTGGTTCAAGGGATTCTTCTGCCTCAGTCTCCTGAGGCAGAAGTAACTGGGATTGTAGGTGTGCGCCACCATGCCCGGCTAATTTTTTGTATTTTAGTAGAGACAAAGTTTCACCATGTTGGCCAGGCTGGTCTCAAACTCCTGACTTCAAGGTGATCCATCTGCCTCAGCCTCCCATAGTGTTGGGATTATAGACGTTAGCCACTGTGCCCAGCCCGAATTGAAATTAATCTTATAAGAATTATATTTCTACTTCTCTAAAGAATCAGTGTTTATTGAGTAAATATATTCATTAAAAGGGCAGGCTATAAAAAATGCATTAGATATGATGTCATTTTCTAAAACAATATACACATAGGAAAAGATTTAAAAGGATTTACGTCAAGGTACTTGGTGGGTTTTAAGGAGATTTCCCTTTGTATATCTGTATTTAGTAATTTTCTACAGTGAATCTTAATTGATTTTATAAGTACAATAAATTTTAAAATCATTCATGTTTTGGAATTGAGTATAGAAAGCTAGCCACACTGGATCTTGATAGATTGAGGTACACTTTATACTTTGTCAGCAGTTAGGTCAGAAGTCACATCCTCATCTGAGAGCTGAAATTGGGTGTGGGGAGGATGATTATAACTCAAGAATTGTTGAGTGCTCACCTTGTAAAGAACTCCAGAGCTGCTGTTAGGGCAGTCTTCTCCTCCATTCTGCGGATGAAGTCACTGAAGCCCTAGCTATGAGGTCATGAGTTCAAGTTCACATGGCTACATGGCTAAACCTGGTTTCAAGAAGTTCTTTTCTTAGAGGTCACAGATTTGTGAAACATTTGCTGCTATGTCAGGTCTGCAGGCCTATGAATATTTAAGAATTTGGGATTCGTGTCTGCATTTAACAATCAGGAGTATTCATATAAAATCCAGATGTCTAAGTTATCTTGAGAAAATCTTGAAAAGCCATACTTCATGTTCTTTTCCTAAGGTAACAGGTGGAATGGGACACGGATTGCCCATTTATGAGGGGCACAAACTTTTGTTCTCCATTGATCTCACAAGAACCACCTGGCCCCATAGGCCTCGGAATTAGCAACTTCTGTATACTGGCCCCAAACAATGAAACAGTGAGAGCGTGACTCTTCATTGATAGTAATTAGGATCACCAAACACCATTTCTCAGAATGTCTTCTCAGAATGCTTCTTTTCCTCCTATACCATGTCATCTGGGAATCATTACTGAAGAGTGAAAAAAACTCATTACTGAGCTATTACTCAGTAATAATGAAGTTCTTATTAGAGTGAGAGGGTGATTCCTAAACAACAGCTTCGAGCACTTAGTGTCATACTAAGTGAGGAAACACAGTTTAAGAATGTGGATTTGTCAATCCTATGATACCTGGATAGTCAGAAAAGAGAAAGCAGCAGAGGAGATGGCTCTGGCTCATTGGGCTTTCCTGAGACCAGTTTTAGACAGCAGGAGGTAACACTGCCTTCTAAGTATCTTTTTTCCCTTGACTCATAAACCTTCCACTTATATTCATTTATATAGTAATTAATACTTGATTTTTAACTCTGACAGCACCCTGAAGGAAAGCACATGTTTAATCCACAATGTGAAAAATACATTGCTAAGTCTTGACTTGAGTTCAAAGTCAAGAGGATGTCTTAGCTGTGATATTATTTCTAGAGTATCCTCTCTGAAGGCAAATTATCAAGATTTGTTAGAGATACCTATTCATGTACATCTTACTAATCCTTTTCCAAGATGGAAGCGGATTCTGAGATGGATGTTAGCATGACAATTAAGGGCAAATGGCAGGACATTTTACTCAAGAGGCAAAGAAAAGCCATATATGGTTTGAATGGGATGCCAAGTAAGGTACTTGCTTTTCCCATACTTTATAATGCTGACACTTACATCTTGAAGACATTGTAAGTTTGGATTTGTTTGGAGGTTCCATTATACACTGTCATACACGCAAAAAATTTTATACATGCTATAGTTAGAGATTCCAAAGTACTTTTGGTTATTTTATACTTTTCTAGAATAACTCTCATATCTTGGCTCTGAATGACCAGATGACTTGCTTACCGTAGATTCATCTTTTTAGCTGCATTATTGAACTTGACCAGTTTTATTTGAAGGAAAATATTAATCTAAGCAGAAGCATTCAGAACATGTGTGTAAATCATTTCTCCCAGTACACATTTGTTTTGTTGACTTTAGTTCTCAGTGTCTCACCAAGCTGCCTCTAGCACCATTTTCTTGTTAATCTAAATAGAGAAGTCTTCTTCAGTCCTGCACGACTGTTTACAATTTTGCATGACTGTTGATCAATTTTGATTTTTAAAAGTTTTAAAATTTTAAATCAATTTTGTTTGATTTTGTTTGATTTTAAAAGTTGTTATTAAACCTAAAGAGAATACTTAATATTTAAAGCATACCACTTTAAACATCTTTTTCCTGGTTTTATTCCTAATTTAATAATTAGGACATGAGAAACTGATTCCTAAAGTTTTTGGCTTAAAATCACACACTTTTTTTTTTTTTTTTTTTTTTTTTT
>NW_016806990.1:1545033-1564979 GCF_001698545.2 Rhinopithecus bieti | reverse complement strand
TTTTTTTTTTTTTTTTTTTTAGTACAATGCTTAGCTATGGCTTTTGGCCAGTGTTTATTCCTTGCATGTCATTTGTGAATGCCTTCAAATAAAAAATGTGCAGAGTTGAATTTATATTTTTGGCTTCAGAGACAGCATAAAAACTGTTTCCATTTTAATTTTAAGCTACTTCTGTAAAGAGATATAATGCTACTTAAATTTTAAACACATCAAGAATCTCAAACGGGGCTGTGTTATGTTATCACATCTGGTCGTTCTTTGCATTAGGATTATTCCTAACGTTTTGCAATGTTCACTACTTGGGCATCCAAAATCTCAATAACAAACCAAGACCCTAAACGGTCCCTATTCAAGAGATACTATCAAGAGTAAAGAATAGTATTGAAATACACTTTTGTCTTTAAGACCAGTTTTTAAAGTTTTGGGTTCACGGGTTTCTCTGATAATCTAATGAAAGCTGTATAGCCTTCTCCAGAAAAGGCACACACAATAGAAAATCTGAATATTCAGTAAAGCTCTCATGATGTCTCTAAGTTTATAGATCACAGGTTAGAGAGCCCTGTGACAAAATGATATAGATACATGTTCATAGATATGTATGTATGCACTGTATATGCTATAGGATATACATGTATTTAATTTTTTTAAAACTTCCTTTAAAATCTCCTCAAGTCGTTGAAAGCTCAAAAATCTTGGTTGCTTCTATCTAAGGATTGTTTACTTCCATAGAAGGCAGGTAGATGTACTGAGTTTTAGAAATCAATATATTAATGAAATAAGAATGTGTCTAAAACAAGCAACTGACCTAAAGGTAGGTCATCTAACTGCAGCTGTATGACACCATCACACCCTCATCCCTTCAACAGTTTTTGACTTCTAGCACTCATGACATGCCAGTTTTCCAGATATGTTTATAAAAACAGATACTGCATTCATTGTCTTCAGTCACATTCAGATCAACATGTTTCTAATTTTACTTTTGATGTATTCTTTGGATACAGGACAAATTGAGCAGTTTGTTGTATAATTCCAAAGTTCTTAGAAATGTCTTACTAGGTTTTTTCATAATTTTCAAGTATTTTGAATTTTATATATTTCTTTTGTTTGTGTTTTCTGTTTTCTTTCTGTTATTGTCAGAAAACATACTGTGCATGATTTCAATCCTGTGGAATTGATTGTAATTTGGTTTTCATATAGCCTTTTTAGTTGAATGTTTTGGATGCACTTAAAAAGACTGTTCTGCCACTGTTGGTTATAGTGTTCTGCATATGTCAATTAGATCAAGTTGGTTGATATATCTTTACTGATTTTTGTCTATTTTCTCGATTACTGAAACTGGAGTGTTAAAATCTCCAAATATAATTGTTGTACTCGGTTGAGTGGTATTCCTCCAAAATCTATGTCTATCCAGACCTGTGCATGTAACCTTGTTTAAAAATAAAGTCTTTGCAGGTATAAGCAGGTTAAAGTGAAGTGGGCCTGGATTAGGGCGGGCCATAATTCAATGCTTGATGTCCTTACATACCTAGAGATCTGGACACACAAGTAGAGGGGAGAAGGCTATGTGAAGAAGGAGGCATAGATTGAAGTTATGGTCAAGGAATGGCAAGGACTGACAGCAAACGCCAGTAGCCTGAAGAAGGAAGGAAGGATCCTTCCCTAGGGCCTTTAAGAGAGCATGTCCCTGCTGATACCTTGATTTCAGACTTGTGGTCTCTATAACTGTAAGACAATAAATTTCTGATGTTTTAGGCATCCCTCCCCCCCAAAAATAAAAGGTGTTAGGATGCAATAATTATTTTGACAGATTTCTCTGGAAAGCTTTAAATTTTTTAGAAAGCAGAAATACTCCATCACTATCCTGATAGCAATCAACATGTAGTCAGATGCTTTAGCTAGCATAGTCTTACTAACATTTGTATCAATGAGTAGGGTTGTAGTATTAAGATTTTCAACATGGTAGCAAATATTTGTCCCCTGCACTTCCAATTATAAGGTCAAATTCAAATAAAAGTAAGGACACAAAGATGAGAAACCCCATCCAAATTTTGATGTAGATTATTATTTATCAATCATTAATAGACTCTGTGCCAAGCACTGGGCTGGGTGCTGTACCTTTTGAGGATTCAAAGGTAGAGTAAAAGCAGTCCTGTCCTCAGGGTGCACTGGACACTGTGCGGGGGAAGACATACAACCAGCGACACCGTAATATGGGCCATCAGTACTCTAATAACGCTGACAGGGGTGATGTTTCAAAAATACTTCTCAGTTCGTGTTTCCTTATTGGCTAGCTATGCTTTCTCTCCCCGTTCCTTGCCGATCTTAAGGAATCCAAGAAAGGGGCAGACCACAGCTACTCAGGAGAGAAGAGCGGTCTTGGTGAGACTGCAGCAAGAAGGGGAAGTTTGGTGGGCGTGGTGGCGAGTGCCTGTAATCCCAGCTACTCTGGAGGCTGATGCAGGAGAATCGCTTGAACCCGGGAAGTGGAGGTAACAGCGAGCCGAGATGGCGCCACTGCACTCCAGCCTGGGCAACAGAGCGAGACTCCGTTTCAAAACAAAACAAAACAAAACAAAACAAACAAAAAGGCCGGGAGTGGTGGCTCATGCCTGTAATCCCAGCACTTTGGGAGGCCGAGGCAGGTGGATCACCTGAGGTCAGGAGTTCGAGACCAGCCTGACCAACATGGTGAAACCCGTCCCTACTAAAGATACAAAAATTAGTCAGACGGGGTGGCACATGCCTGTAATCCCAGCTACTAGGGAGACTGAGGCAGGAGAATAACTTGAACCCAGGAGGCGGAGGATGCAGTGAGCTGAGATCGCACCACTGCCCTCCAGCCTGGGCAACAAGAGCGAAACCCCATCTCAAAAAACAAAACAAAACAAAACAGACAAAAAATCTGCACTAGAATAAGTGCTAGTTCTCTCTTTTCTTTAAAGACAGGCAAGATGCAATGTTTTAATTCTCATTTTACCTAATAATAAAGGATGTACCGTTAAAATCAAGTAGGAATTTATCCCTGTCTTATTGTCATTTTTTAAAAAATTGTGCTATTCTGCACAGGACCAGTTTCTCTAGAATGTTTCCTTGCTGACTTTTCCTCTAGTAGTATCAGTTATACTGAAAATCACTTCTATTCTTTTGCTTTGTTTTACTGGGCACCATCAAACTAACAAAAGTGGAGAGTAACAGAGAGTAGGAGAAGATGGAGGATGCAAGCGAATAGGACACCTGTGTCCTAACCGCCTCCTGGGTATAGATCCCAGGTTGGGGAACTCTTTCCACAAGCCCGGAGAGAACTGGTAACAAGAGGGCGGGGCGCGTGCGAGTTTCGATCCAGGCAGGGCCTCCTGGTGGAGCGCCTGGGATCTCACGGGCACCTGGCCCCCAGGGAGCAGGCGCGGGAGGAGCCCCGATTGATTCTGAATGGGATGGGCCAGGGCTCACGGGGCCAAAGGCGACGCCCAGTCAGGGGGCGCGGATCCAACACAGCTCTTTCCCGGCCCAAACCGAATAAAACTCCCAGCAGCCCACAATGAGACCCAGTGGAAAAGGCGCCCTCTGCCGGAGAGGCGCAGAGGGGCGGAACTGGAAGAGACAAAACCCAAAACACCTGAACATTTATTCCAGCGACTAGAATACTTCAAGTAGGAGGCAGGGGGAAACCGTGCCTTGTCAAGTTAAAGCGGACAACTTGTTCCTTCTCAGCACACCTCACTCCCAACTATCCTGCAGGATGGAAGTGTATCAGGAAAAAGAGGGCAGCCGGATCCCTTACCTGAGATCTAAAGAGGCCACATTGTCTTCGCAAGTGTTCTTAAGTCAACTGGGAGGACAAAGATTGCCTGAGTGCTTGGCTTATATGGTTTCATTTCTGTTTTCCAGTTGTTCCTGTAGGCATGGTCAATCTCTGCATAAACAAAAAGAAGAGGTTTAGGAGTAAAGTATCCCTGAAATTAAGATTCTAACTGTTCCCTTTCTAAGTGTATTTTAAAAGGTCACACCCAATTTCTTGATGTTTTGGATTTATTATTATTATTATTATTATTATTATTATTATTATTAAAGACAGGGTCTCACTCTGTCGCCCAGGCGACAATGGTCCGATCATAGCACACTGCAGGCTTGAACTCCTGGACTCAAGCGATCCTCCAGCCTCAGCCTCTCAAAATGCTGGGATTACAGGAGTTAGCAATTTCTCCCGGCTGCATTTTGTTATTCTAATTGCGCAGCTTTGTCTAGTAAATGATGGAGGACTCAAGGGAATAGGACACCTGTGTTCTAACCTCCTTCTTTTGGGTAGAGATCCCAGGTCGGGGGGCCTAGTCCACCTGCCGGAACAGAGAGGTGCGGCTGCGCGTTTCGATCAGGAAGAGGCCTTGTATCAGTGGTAGTTCTCCCTGCCTTTGTACACCTCTTCTGTTAGTTTGATGGTGCCCAGTAAAATAAAGTAAGAGTACGACTGATTTTCAGTATAACTGATACTACTAGAGAAAAAGTCAGCAAGGGAACATTCTAGAGAAACTGGTCCTGTGCAGAATAGCACAATTTTTAAAAAGTGACAGTAAGACAAGGATAATTTCCTACTCGATTTTTAATGGTACATCCTTTCTTTATTATTAGGTAAAATGAGAATTAAAACATCGCATTTTGTCTGTCTTTAAAGAAGATAAAGAACTAGGACTTATTCTAGTGCAGGTTTTTTTTTTTTTTTTTGATGGAATCTTGCTCTGTCGCCCAGGCTGGAGTGCAGTGGTTCGATCTCATCCCACTGCAACCTCTGCCTCCCGGTTTCAAGCGATTCTCCTGTCTCAGCCTCCCGAGGAGCTGGGATTACAGGCATCCGCCACCATGCCCACCTAATTTTTGTATTTTTAATAGAGACAGGGTTTCACCATGTTAGCCAGGCTGGTCTAGAACTCCTGACTGCAAGTGATCCACCTGCCTTGGCCTCCTAAAGTGCCGGGATTACAGGCCTGAGCCACTGTACTCAGCCTTTAGTGCAGGTTTCTACATTAATCTTTCTCTCCTTTGTTCTTGTGAGCTGACTATCAAGACCAGATTAGAATATGTGGTTGTTTCCTAAGAGACCTATGCTTGGGGGACGTGTGTTTGTTTTGGGAGTATGTCAGTATGTATGTGTGTGTGAGTACTGTGGGCAAGGGAAAGAAAGATGAGATCTACCCTGTCAGTTTAAGGTAGCCTGGGTCTCAGGAAAGAAATGAGGTATGAGCTGCATAACATTTGGGTAAGGAAGCAGGGCTGTGAAGAACCAGTAGGCCTCCAGTGTCTCCACCAATGGCCATAGGCATGGAATCAATGAAATGGATGAGAGTAGGTTCCAGGTCAGGATCATGACCAGGGAGTTGAGAATTCACTTTTCTTTCTTTCAGAAGACCAATTTTAACTTTTCCACCCAACAGGGGTCAGCAACACACAGAAACTTGTCTTAACTCTTTCCCCTTCTTTAAAGTATTATGTGTATATAGATAATTTCCCCTGCTTCAAAAAATATCTATAAAATTCTCTCTCTACATAAATTGATAATTTTTAAAGGGGAAGATATATACATAAAGATATATATGTTTACTATATAGATAATTATGTATATATAACTTTTATTTTATATATTTGATAAAAGGGAAAGAGAGAGACAGTATGCATGTGTACTCTCTTTTTTACCCAAATACATATGACTTTCCAGTGCTTTGCAGAGTACTTTGATTAAGAAGGTTCAGAGACATCTGAACATTATCTGTGAACTTTTGCTATTCTGATTCTTTTAAGGTGGTAAATTATAAAATTTTTAAATGTACAATGTTACTTTAAAACAGCCAGTGGGTTAGTAGTTGGTAATGCTAGTAGCTAATAGTAGATGACATGTAAGTGCTCACTATGCCACTATGCTGGGCAACACAAGCAAATACCGCACATACATTATAGGACATGATTCTGTCCAGCCTGATAATACCAGTGTGTCTCAGGCTTTCTATGTGGTATCCACTGCACTAAACACTTCAGTATGCACTGTTTGATTTATTTTTTCTTAACCTTACAAAATGGGAACTGCTATCAATTCCACCTTAAAAATGAGAACACTTTGATTACCTCTGTAGAAAAGGAAAAAAAAGGAAAAAATGGGAAAATCAAGGCTTAGGAAGGTTAAATAATTAGCTTAAAGTCACACTGGTAGTAAGTGGTGGCACTGAGATTTGAGGAGGCAGACTGGTCTTCGCCACTCTATTTATTATACATTTTACACTATTTTACAGAGGAGTTAGTTGAGATTCTTTAGAGGTAAATCAAATCATGTTACTCTTATTCAGTATCCTTTAGTGATTTCCCATTTCTATCAAAGTAAAATCCACATTCTCTATTATCATGTACAAGGCCCTCTGAGTTCTAGTTCCCTGTTACTCTGACATCACCTGCTACTGCTTTCTTGTTCTCTGCCAGCCATAGCTGCCTCTTTGCTCAACATGCCAGGCAACACTCTTCTGTCTCAGGGCCTTTGCACTTGCTGTTTCCTCTTTTGGGAATGCTTTTTACTCAGCTATCCGCATGACCTCAGGCCTGGTGAAGCATTACATCAGGAAGTTAGGGACTACTCTATTCCAAGTTGCTACCTTCCTTTCTACTCCTAATCTTGACATTCCCTATCCTTCTCTCATTCCTTATATTTTTTCTTAAATGTCTGTGTTTTTAAATCCATCTATTTATTAACAGTTATTCTTCCTCTTTAAGATATAAACATCACAGAGGGCAGGTAATTTTGCTTCCTTGTTTAAATTGCAGCATCAGCATTTACAATAGAATGTAGCATGGTAACAGGCACTCAATAAGTATTCAAATGAATGACAAGAGCTTAGGAAACGCACACAAGTTCACACAGTTAGCAATAGGTGAAGTGAACTTTGTTACAAATCCAGTATTGGATTTATCCACATATCAAACACATAAACCATCTTCCTGGACTCTTCTTAGAATTCCCCTGGTCTTTAATTATAATAGACTGGGTAAGCATGAATAAACAAACCAAACAGGAAAAAGGCAGCATTTGTTACTGTCTCTTAAAGTGGGATACTTTAAAGTGAGATCAAATCAGAGGCCAGGTCAGGGAAAGGGGACACTGGTCTTTAACAGAAAGGGAGTTGACAAGTGATGAAGTCAGGAATGTGCTGATGTTTCTGGGCTGCGTGAAGGGGCAAAGTGTGGGAAGGTCCTGGATGAAGCTGGTGTTGGGTTAATTAATTAGGGTGGGATGCCTGTGCATTAAGGGGAGGAAGGAACCAAGGGGATTGATTTGGAGTAGACTGGAGTCTCAAGTAGCATTTACAAAGGATCCTGGAGGCACAGGAAGGATGGGAGAAGTGTTGGGTACAGCTCAATTTGGCAAGTGGCCAAAGAAACATGTCAGATATTAGTGAAAACAGGCCACAGCTGCTGCACTTTACAAGCTAAATGGCAGGCCTTTCCTTAGCCCTCCCCCACCCCAGCCCATCTTATGTCTTGTAATAGTTATTTTCTTCCTGAGACAGCCAGCTATAACCCAGTTCTCACTCCAGGGCACAGAAGAAGCAAAGGGATGCCGAGGCTTCATTGCTAAGGGAAGAGGGTTCAGAGCATGAATGAAAACTCAATTTATCCCGAAGCTGAGAATTTAAATGTTAGTGTATTGAAGACCCACCTCTTTCATTCCCAGGATCATTTAAAAAAAAATCATGGTTATTTCTCTTTAATCTCATGATATATAAACTTGTCATTTCTAAGATTTCTAGAATACTTAAAAGTCTTTTAAAACTGTTTTCCTCTTCAAAATGTATTTGTACATTTTGTATATTTGTATATTTCTCCTTTCTAGAAAAAAGATCCTAGATGGTTCAGAGTAAAATAAATGTGTGTGTATGTTTTTATACACACACACACACACACACACACACAAACACTGGAAGAGAACACATGTTGTTACTGAATAATACAATTTGGTTAAGCTGCTTGGTAGCATCTCTTCCCCTGTCTTTCTCACCCTTTCCCACCCTTACCTTACAAAACTTTGCAATTAGATGCATGGACTCTGGAACTCATAGCTGCGTTTCAACCCAGGCTCTGCCACCTTCTGGTTGTGTCATAGTGCCCACATTATTTAGCTTTTATTTTCCTTAATTTTCCTCATTTGTAAAATGAGGCCAAAAATAATTAACTTAAAGGACATTCATAATAAAATAGTATTAAATGTTAAATATTACTATTATTTGCAGACATTATAATTTTTTTTTAAGTTCAGGGGTACATGTGCAGGCTTGTTACATAGGTAAACACGTGTCATGGGGGTTTGTTGTACAGGTTATTTCATCACCCGGGTATTAAGCCTAGTACCCATTAGTTATTTTTCCTGATCCTCTCCCTCCTCCCACCCTCCACCCTCGATAGGCCCCAGTGTGTGTTGTTCCCCTCTATGTGTCCATGTGTTCTCATCATTTAGCTTCCACGTAAAAGTGAGAATATACGGTGTTTGCTTTTCTGTTCCTGTGATAGTTTGTTAAGGATAGTGGCTTCCAGCTCCATCCATGTTCCTTCAAAGGACATGATCTCATTTTTTATGGCTGCATAGTATTCCATGGTGTATAAGCACCACATTTTCTTTATCCAGTCTATCATTGATGGGCATTTAGGTTCACTCCATGTCTCTGCTACTGTGACTAGTGCTGCAATGAACATAGGCGTGCATGTGTCTTCATAATAGAATGGTTTATATTCCTTTGTGTATGTATATATCCTTTGTGTATATTTATATTCTTTTGTGTATATATATATATACATATATATATAGAGAGAGATTGCTGGGTTGAATGATCTTTCTGTCTTTAGGTCTTTGAGAAATCACCATGCCGTCTTCCACAATGATTGAATTAATTTACACTCCTACTAAAAGTGTATAAGCATTCCTTTTCCTCTACAACCTTGCCAGCATCTGTTATTTTTTGACATTTTGATAGTAGCCATTCTGACTGGTCTTAGAGGGTATCTCATTGTGGTTTTGATTTGCATTTCTCTAATGGTCAGTGATGATGAGCTTTTGTTTCATATGATTGTTGGCCACATGTGTCTTTTTTTGAGAAGCGTCTGTTCATGTCCTTTGCCCACTTTTTAATGAGGCTGTTTATTATCTCTTGTAAATTTGCTAAAGTTCCTTATAGATGCTGGATATTAGACCTTTGTCAGATGCATAGTCTGCAAAAATGTTCTCCCATTCTGTAAGTTGTCTGTTTACTCTGTAAATTCTTAAATAATCTTTATATATATTTGGAACTTCATATTGGCTGCTCATTGTTTAAAGTCTAAAGGGGGTGGGAAACTGGTTTCTTAACCGGTTTTATACAGCACTTAGGAAAACTACTTCAACACTTTTATCATGTTGAGGAAAAGAAAATATAATTGCAGTTCTAGCCAAATGATGCTTCTTATTCTTGATGAAAATATAAATGTATATGGCATATGAAAACTCTTCTATTTGGTGAAATAAAAGTTAATATAAAATTAAGAGCAGGTTCAACATTTAGGAAGTGAATTTATTAAGTTTTCTTAGTATCAATTTTTTTTTTTTTTTTTTTTTTTTTTTTTTTTTTTTAGAGACGGAGTCTCGCTTTGTCGCCCAAACTGGAGTGCAGTGGCCGGATCTCGGCTCACTGCAAGCTCCGCCTTTCGGGTTTACGCCATTCTCCTGCCTCAGCCTCCCGAGTAGCTGGGACTACAGGCGCCTGCCACCTCGCCCGGCTAGTTTTTGTATTTTTTAGTAGAAATGGGGTTTCACCTGGTTAGCCAGGATGGTCTCGAATTCCTGACCTTGTGATCCGTCCGTCTCGGCCTCCCAAAGTGCTGGGATTACAGGCTTGAGCCACCGCGCCCGGCCCAATTTTTCTTTCTGACATTATCCAAATGTTGTGTGAAGGTTTTTTTATTATTTATTTATTTATTTTGGTAATAACACTCATTATTGTTATTACCTGAGATGGTGTAAGGTCCATAACCCCAGGAACTACCTGCTGTTTAAGATGAGGAAAGTGGTGGTTTATCAAGCACATCTGATAAGAATGAAGATTTTACTGAAATTTCTTCCTTGATTTCTTCTAACATGAATTGATACCTATGAGGGCATTGTAAAGTGTGGATAAAGCTTGTGAAAAGCATTGAAGCCAAACTAAATCCTATGTAAGTTATCAATGAATAGATTTACCTCAAATTGCTAATTTTAAGTGCTTTATTGGTTAATCAGTTGTTCTGTGGTCAGTTGATTAAACTAAATGAATTACTGATTTTTAAAAATCAGGTGCTGAACCTTGTTAAAGGGGCTAGACATAAAAAGTAGCATAAGACAAGTCCTGCCCTCAATAGAAGTCATTTTGTATTAGAAGAGATAGCAGTGATCATCTTTTAATTGTAATGCACATGGTAATGCTATGACAATATAGGATCAGGAGGATGCTAAAAAGACAAGGGCTAATTCTTCTAGAAGTAAGGGGTGTGGGTGATCTTGAAGGATGAACAGAGGTAACACAGTGTCAACTCAAAGAGCAGCCAGAGAATACTCGGTGTTTCTGGTACATGCAAATAGTCTGTTGAAGCAGGAGTGTAGGTTGCGTGGTGGAGACTGTCATGATATGTGACTGGAAAAAGGATAAAGCTGAAAACAAGGCAATGATGATGAAAATGGAGAGGAAAGTATTTACTTAATAAACATTTGGAGGTATGATAGACAAGACATGGTGACTAATGGCTGTGAAGGTCTAGGGAGCTAGAAATTGGGGATAAAGTGGCTTGAATTTGTAATATTATCTGAGATAGGAAACACAGCACAAGTTTATTTTTGTTTTATGCTTTGCTTTTACTTGGCAAGGATGTGCGTATTGCTAATTCAGATTAAAGTATTTTGAGTTTAAATATTTTGTCACCATGCAACCAAAACTACCAAAACTACCTTTGCCTCACTGTCTCTGGCATTAAGAGGATGCTAGTCACAGCATCCTCTTAACTTGTATTTGCATTGTGTCACGCATCTCATGGCTGGTCTCGTTCATTTTTCATCTCTTATGGAATGTTGTGTGCCTTTTTCAGGGCTCTTAGTTTTTAATGCTAGCGACAAGCAATATAACTGGCTAGTACCAACTAAAATAAAACAAAGAAAGCTCTTTCTATGATTCAAATAGGACACATACCCAAACAATGTAACCCATTCCCCTGAGCACAGTATTCCAGGTGACTGTTTTGGGCCTTAGAAACTTCTAGATCCCCAACCAGACATGAGAGTTAGCAAAGGAAGTAAACAGTTCATTTGAGTGCACCAGGAAACTTCTCTCCACTCACAGATACATTCCTATTCCTGAGAGTTATGCACAAGTCAATAAATATTAACTAAACAGTTGCAAATACAACTAAATAAAAGCTGAGACTTTTAAAATCACTCAAGAATATACACATTGTAAGCCATTTCATAGGAAACCGCTGCGTGTTTGGTTTTGCTCTATTTCTTAACACAGTTTCTTAAAAAATCAGCTTTGGGCCCAGGTGCGGTGGCTCACACCTGTAATCCCAGCACTTTGGGAGGCCGAGGAGGGCGGATCATGAGGTCAGGAGATCGAGACCATCCTGGCTAACACAGTGAAACCCGTCTCTACTCAAAATACAAAAAGCTGGCCATGGTGGCAGGCTCTTTTAGTGCCAGCTACTTGGGAGACTGAGGCAGGCAGATTACGAGGTCAGGAGATTGAGACCATCCTGGCTAACACGGTGAAACACAGCTACTTGGGAGGCTGAGGCGGGAAAATGGCGTGAACCCGGGAGGTGGAGCTTGCAGTTAGCCGAGATGGCGCCACTGCACTCCAGCCTGGGCTACAGAGCAAGATTCCGTCTCAAAAAAAAAAAAAAAAAAAAAAAAAAAAAAAAAAAAATCAGCTTTGGCAGAAGAATGGAAGATCCTCTGTAAATGGGTACTTGAGAACTTGGGCTGTATTCATAATTTTCTTCTTAAACTGAAAGCCTTAATTCACACTACTGATGGATGAGCCATATATTTTCTCCCTTTAAAACTGATTTCTAACTGTAGTATAAAATGTAAACACAGGCTGGGGTGCGGTGGCTCACGCCTGTAATCCCAGCACTTTGGAAGGTGAAGGTGGGCAGATCACTTGAGGCCAGGAGTTCGAGACCAACTTGGCCAACATGTGAAACCCCATCTCTACCAAAAATACAAAAAAATTAGCTGGGCATTGTGGCGTGCACCTGTAAACCCAGCTACTTGGGAGACAGAGGCACTGGAATCGTTTGAACCTGGGAGGTGGAGGTTGCAGTGAGGCGAGATCAGGCCACTGCACTCCAGCCTGGGTAGCAGAGCTAGACTTCATCTCAAAGAAAAAAAAAAGTAAACATATAAAAGTGACATGTATTAAACAAAAGCATATTTTAAGAGTTTTTAAAACAGATGAAGGCAAATATTCTTTTGGTTTATTAATTTTATTTAGATGTTAGTCTAAGAGTACTTTAAAGTACATATAATTGTGACTAGTATTTAATTTTAGAGAACAGTTATCCAATTTGTGGACTCAAAGATACATGAAGTTTTAAAAAATGTCATTAACTTCTTACTTTTGGTCTTGTTGTAATTAATTTGTGTATTTTTTCAGGATGAGGATAGAAAAATGAAGCAAATCAATTCTGCTCCTTGAATACAGCTCTAGTACAAATTCAGGTGGAATTGAGAAGATTTAAATTACTCTGGAAACTGGAATAAAGTTTCTAATGATGTGTGCATTTAGATTTATTTACACCAGTTCTTCCAGTTACAATGTAGAATTGAAAAATGGATTTAAATTATAGGAACCATACATATTTCAATGCTAGAATGTCTTCATTGGAGAGAAAGAAATACAGAGTCAATAATTTCATAGCATATTTTATTTTTTTCTTGTAATTTGTACAAATGTATGGGCTACATATGCAATTTTGTTACATGCATAGATTCTGTAGTGGTCAAGTTAGGACTTTTAGGGCATTCATCACCCAAATAACGTACATTGTACCTATTAACTAATTCCAAATCATCCTCCTCCCTCACACCCCTTCACCCTTCCAAGATCTATTATCTATCATTCTACTCTCTACATCCATGTTAAGACATTTTTTTGTTTGTTTTTAGCACCAACTTATGAGTGACAACATGAGATATTTGTCTTTCTGCTCCTGGAGTGTTTAGCTTAAGATAATGACCTCCATTTCCATCCATGTTGCTGCAGAGGACATGATTTCATTCTTTTTTAAATGGCTGAATAGTATTCCATTGTGTATATATTCCACATTTCCTTTATCCATTCTTCCATTGATGGACACTTAGACTGATTCTCTATCTTTGTTATTGTGAATGGTGCTGCAATAGACATAAGAGTGCAGGTATCTTTTTGATATATTATTTCTTTCCATTTGGATAGATACCTGGTAGTGGGATTGCTGGATTGAATGGTAGTTCTATTTGAGTTGTTTGAGAAACCTCCATACGGTTTTTCCATAGAGGTTGTACTAACTTACATTCCCATCAATAGTGTGTAACGGTTCCTTTTTCTCTGCATCCTCACCAACATCTGTTATTTTTTGTCTTTTTAGTAAGCATCATTCTTGCTGGTGTGAGGTGGTATCTCATTGTGGTTTTAATTTGCATTTCTGTGACGTTGATAATATACTTTCTTTATAAAGAGTTAAAAGTTGATTTATTTAAAATTTTCAAACGCTTTAAATATCTAATAACTCTTATTTGTGGTTTCCAGAAGAAGAATTGAGCCAGTACTGCTGGTTGTTCTGCTCAGAGTTAAGGGCTCCTCTCTGGCATAATCAGTTATTTTACTCATTTCATTTTTTAACATTAAGTTTGAGAATGTAACAGTTGCTAGAAAAGGAAAACGAAAGTNTGCATTTCTGTGACGTTGATAATATACTTTCTTTATAAAGAGTTAAAAGTTGATTTATTTAAAATTTTCAAACGCTTTAAATATCTAATAACTCTTATTTGTGGTTTCCAGAAGAAGAATTGAGCCAGTACTGCTGGTTGTTCTGCTCAGAGTTAAGGGCTCCTCTCTGGCATAATCAGTTATTTTACTCATTTCATTTTTTAACATTAAGTTTGAGAATGTAACAGTTGCTAGAAAAGGAAAACGAAAGTTTTTTAGACATAAAAGGCTTAAGAAGATATTTTAAAAAAGTTTTAATACTTGAGTTCATTTAAAAGATTTCAAAAGTATTTCAGATTTGACTAACGTACTTATGTCAGAGTTCCTATCAGTTTCGAATAATTTCATTTTCAATTCATTTAAACTTGAAATGTTAGTACAGACTATAAAAATAATAAAATTAGTTATTTAATATTGATTAAAAGCTATCGTATTAGTTTTAATTGATCATTTCAGTTTTATTTTTTCCTCAGTTGAGGTTACTAGCAGAGCCATTTCTAAATACATTGTTGACATGCAGAATTTTCCCTCAGAAAGTAATCCCCTCCTTCTTACCATGAAGCCAGAAACCTCATGTATTTCCATAAATAAGATTACCTACTGTAGAGAGACTCCATTTCATGTTCTAGAATTTTCTTTCATTTTCTCTGTTAAAACTTCTTTCGTCTTTCCTCTTGGTTTTGAGCTCTGTTCCTAGACCATCATTAATGGCCGATAGGCCTTAATAATAAGGTATGCCTTCCAGGCAACATCTTTCTATAGTTCTAAGACAAAGTAATTTTAAGGAAAAAAAAATCAGGAGTGCTTTATTTGAAAGGAAGCCGTTTCATTGTTTCCCCACATCATACTTCTAGAATCTGCTTGCCTAGTTTGGTGCAATAATTTCTAATAATCCCACAGAGCATTTTATGGGTCACAACTTGAAACCATATGGGAGTGCTGACTTGATGGGCATTGTCATACTCTGGGGCAGTGGTTCTGAGAAGAAGATGATGTCCCTTTCCCTCCTCCACCCCAAAGATATTTGGTAACGTTTGTAAACATTTTTTATTGTCATGACTGGGAAGTGCTACTGGCATCTAGTGGGTAGAGGCCAGGTATGTTGTTCAACATTCTATAATGCGAACAGTATCCTCCTACAAGGATTACTTAGCTCACAAATGTGAATAGTGCTGAGGTTGAGAAATCCTGCACTAAGACAATACCAGCCTAGGATGCAGATAATTAATCTAGCCAAAAGGCTTTCCTTTTAGTCTGGAATCAGAAGTAAAGTAAGTTTTGATTTACCACCTAGAGTGGCACAGCTATTTATGAGATAGTCTACTACTTTCTTGCTTTGGCAGAGATAAATAGTTAAAATATATATACTTTCAAATTGGAATTTAAATTAAGCATTCTGTGATAAAAGAAATAGGAAACTTTAGAGTTTTGCCTTGGTCATTAATACTATAGTTTTAGAAATAACACTTCTAGTGCTTTTTCTTAGTGTTATTTCCCCACTCAGATTCTTTTCATTTTCTCCAGTTTGGGACAGATAACCCAGCAAGCTTCTTGGGTTTGTATGAATGCACAGTATTTATTAATATTTACCATATTTTCTTCTGTTTCTTTAAGTTACAACTTTCTATGTTTGAGTTCCTCAAAGCTTTCTGTAGTTTGAATCATTCACGAATTTATTCATTAAATAAATGTTTATTGTCAATTGATCCAGATAAAGTATGTTAGGGCTACAATGATGAATAAAATGGTCAAAAATCCATACAGTCAAGGAGTTTATATTCTAGTAGAACAGAGAGACAATAAGTGAAAATACACCAGAAAATTGCATAGGGATGAGTGCTATGGAAACAAGAAAGGAAGAGAAGGAGGAGTTTCAGGGTGAGGGATGGGGGTAAAATTTTAAATTTATTGACAGGTGAAGACTAACTGAAAAGGTGGCATCTGAGTAAATACCTGAAGAGGATTGGAGAGTGAGCTGTGTGGAATTCTGGGAGAAGTACATTCCAGGAAGGGGAAACTACAAGTGTGAATGTCCTGAGGCTGGAATGGAACGTGCTTGGTCTGTTTGAGGATAACAGAGCAGTCTGCATAGCTGGAAGAGAGCGAACTGGAGATGAAAAAGCAGCAATGGAGTCAGGGAGGTGATGGATGAAAGGATCATGTCAGAATTTATAAGGTTGTTGGAGACATGCTGGCTTTTACCCTGAGTGAGAGGGGGAGCCATTTGAGAATTTTGAGCAGAAGCATAACAGAATCTGACTTGTGTTTTAAAATGATCACTTTTGACACTTGCTTATACACTGTTGGTGGGAATGTAAATGAGTTCAGTCACTGTGGAGAGAAGTTTGGAGATTTCTCAAAGAGCTAAGAACTACTATTGGACCCAGCAATCGGATTACTGTATATATACCCACAGATTCTACCAAAAACATGCACCCATATGTTCATTGCAGCACTATTCACGACAGAAAAGACATGGAATCAACCCAGGTGCCCATCAATGGTGGATGGAATACAGAAAATGTGGTACATGTACAACATGGAATACTATGCAGCCGTAAAGAATTAAATCATATCCTTTGTGGCAACATGGATGCAGTTGGAAACCATTATCCTAAGCAAACTAACACAGAAACAGAAAACCAAATACTACATGTTCTCACTTATAAGTGGGAACTAAATATTGGGTACTCGTGGACTTAAAGATGGGAACAATAGATACTGGGGAATACAAGTGGGAGGAGGGAAGAAGAGGGGCAAGGAGTGAAAAACCACCTATTGTCTACTATGCTCAGTACCTGGGTGACGGATTCATTTGTACTCCAAATCTCAGATCATACCTTTATAACAAAGGTATGATTAGACCTGCACATATATCCCTGATTCTAAAATAAAAGTTGAAAAAAATTATCAAATAATGTTGTAGAATTCCAAAAGAAGATAATTTATTAAACTAAAAGTTTAATAATTAAAATAAATAAAATGTTCACTTTTGCCCACTATCTGGAGAATAGGCTAGTGGAGAAAGGGTAGAAACAGGAAGACAGGATAGAAACCTGTACATGGTGTCTGGACCAGGGCGCTCGAACCCAGAGTGGTAGATCTATTGATGGATTTGATTTGAGAACAAGAGAGGAGCCAAGAGTTTTAGCCAGAGCAACTGGGGGACCAGTGTGGTAGATTGTTTTACTGTTTACCAAATATTTTAGTTTTACTCCATGTAGGCTCCCTTCCTATGAGGGGACAATACACCTCTGCCCTGTGGAAAATGGGAAGCCATTTGACTTGCTTGACCAATGGAAGTGGTCAGAAGCTTTAAGAGCCAGCACTTGGTTCATGTGTCATTTTTCCTTTTGCCACAAACCCAGCAATTTTCCAGATAAAAATTGCTGTCAGTCTGGCTCCTGGAGTAAAGCTGCTGTGGATGGCAACTACAGGAGACAGGCAGCAAGAAATAAACCTTTGCTTTTGGAAACTGGTGCAGTGTTCAGTTCATTTATTGCTGCAGCAGAACCCAGCTGAGCCTGACCAATACAGATAGGGTGGGCATTAACTGAGATGGAGATGTCTGCTGGAAGAGCAGGTGATGGATGTGTATGGAGAGACCAGGAGTCTCAGTTTAGGTAAGTGAGATTTGAGATGCCTATTAGACATCCAAGTGGAGCTGTCAAGTAGCTGGTTGTCTATAAAGAGCTGGAGTTCAAGGAAGAGGTCGTGGGTAAGGATCTACATTTGAGAGTCATCAGCCTGAGACTGAACAAAATTACCAAGGGAGTGTGTAGATGTATAAGAAGCCCAGGAACTGGGCTTGGGAGTATTCCAACAATGAATAAATGAGACTGAGAAGGAGCAGCAGTAAAAGAGGAGGAAGACTAGGAGAGCATATTATCCATTAAGCAAAGTGAAAAAAGTATCTCAAGAATGATCAGCTTGTCATACGGTACTGATACATCAAGTGAGGTTAAGAGTGAGAATTGACTTTGTGATGCAGCAATGTGGAGGTCACCAATGACCATGACAGGAGCAGCTTAGACAAAGTGGTCTGTAGGAAAGCCTGAATGAAATGGGTTCAAGAGGGAATGGTAGGAAAAGAGTGAGACAGCAAATATAGATAACACTTCCAAGGAGCTTTCCTGTAATATGGAGCAGAGAGTGATAGCTGGGTGATATGGTCTGACTCTGTGTCCCCACTCAAATCTCATCTTGTAGCTCCCATAATTCCCATGTGTTGTGGGAGGCACCCAGTGGGAAGGACCCAGTGGGAGGTGATTGAATCATGGGGACAGGTCTTTCCCGTGCTGTTCTTGTGATAGTGAATGGGTCTCATGAGATCTGATGGTTTTAAATATGGGAGTTTCTCTGCACAAGCTCTCTCTTTGTCTGCCACCATCTATGTAAGACGTGACTTGCACCTCTTTGCCTTCTGACATGATAGTGAGGCCTCCCTAGCCATGTGGAGATGTAACTCCATTAAAATATCTTTTTCTTCCTAGTCTCTGGTATGTCTTTATCAACAGCATGAAAACAGACTAATGTACTAAGGAAGGAAATGGGGCAAAAAGGTGTTTGTGTTTTGCTTTTTTTTTTTTTCTTGGTGAGATGGGTAAAGTGAAAACTTACTGATTTGCTAATGAAATGATCCAAGAGAGGAAAAACAATTGATGAGGCAGATGAGGGAGGGAAAATTGCTGGAGACATGTCATTTAATAGGCCAGAAGAGATGGGATGTGGTACACAAATGGAGATGAAGTACCACATACAGTCCATTTACACGAAGAGGATGGGAAGGAAAGTATGTGGATATAGATGGGTGTGGGGTGAGAGCTTGTAGAACTTCTGGTTTCTTCTGTTATTCTCATTAAAAATGGAAGCCAGGTCATCCACTGAGAGTGAGGATGGGGAAAGAGCTGCTAAAGATTTGACATAGTTGTGTGTTTTTCTCCATCTGTGTTCAGTTGGATGTAATGTAGGTGTGGAGAGATGGAAAGATGCATATAACCATGGTAGGAGGTTTTCCTAGCAAATTCAGCAAGGCAAAGGAGGATGAAGTGTTTGCGGGTGTATTCAGGAGAGCAATTACAGTTAACAACAATGGAATTTTAGTTGGGTAAGGAGAGATGTGAGGAAATGGGGGCACTGAGAGACAGTGAGAAGATGGTACTGTAAATGGATTGGAGAAGTTGGAGAAGTAGAAGGAATACATTGCAAAAACAGAAGCTGTTGGTCAGAGAATGGGCTGCTTAAAGTTGAGATTTTAGAAAGCCTGCAATTGGTAATGGCAAAGGCTAGGGTATGTTAGTGGAAATGAGTAGGGTGTAGAACAAGATCCTGGAAGTCTTTTACTCTGAAGTTGTTCTATTTAATTCATTTTTTTCTTAAGCATTTTCTTTCATTGAAATTCTTCAATTAAACTCATATTCCTTGTGAGTTCCATCCATATGGATTTCAAATCTAATGAAAATGGACAAAGCCAAACTGAATAAGGAAGGAGTTTGTTGAGTATTATTTCAATAATTAAGATGTGTTTATATCAAAGATGACCTAATCACTCATTAAAGTCCCTAAATATATTAGACAGTTAAAAATTGGTTATTTATTGGGCCGAATAGGAACAGCTCCAGTCTCCAACTCCCAGCACGAGCGACACAGAAGACCGGTGATTTCTGCATTTTCAACTGAGGTACTGGGGTCATCTCACTAGGGAGTGCCGGACAACCGGTGCTGGTCAGCTGCTGCAGCCTGACCAGCGAGAGCTGAAGCAGGGCGAGGCATCACCTCACCTGGGGAGCGCAAGGGGGAAGGGAATCCCTTTTCCTAGCCAGGGGAACTGAGACACACAACACCTGGAAAATCGGGTAACTCCCACCCCAATACTGAGCTTTAAGCAAACGGGCACACCAGAAGAATATATCCCTCTCCTGGCCGGGAGGGTCCCACGCCCACGAAGCCTCC
>NW_016806990.1:1519434-1540603 GCF_001698545.2 Rhinopithecus bieti | reverse complement strand
CATGGGGAGGGGGGAGGGGGGAGGGATTGCATTGGGGAGTTATACATGATATAAATGATGAATTGATGGGTGCTGACGAGTTGATGGGTGCAGCACACCAACATGGCACAAATATACATATGTAACAAACCTGCACGTTATGCACATGTACCCTAGAACTTAAAGTATAATAAAAAAAAAATTGGTTATTTATTTTTTAATATTTGGCTTCATGCTACCTTTATAAATTATTATCTTTAATATCACTCTTCTTACCATCATCTTTTGAACTATTTATATTCTTAAGATATTGTTTAGTGTTGGGCAGTCACTAATTATTATGTTGTGAAAATCAGATAGGAGATACCTAATTATTCAAAAAGGCGAATGTATTGTTTATCTTAAACAATGGAGAAAGTCCTGTTTTATACTTGTGAAATCACAGAAATATAAATTAACTTTGAAGCATCAGTGCTGCAGGCCAATTTTGGATGCTTAGAAAAACTTGATGGTAATCATTGAATTTATACGAAAAAATAATTACAAACAATTTAAAGTCTGAGATTAAGAATGAGACTTATTGCTAAGGAGAAGATAAGGTTATTGATCCTAACCTGACTGATTTTTTGTCAGTCTTTTACATTGACATTTGATTGATATAAATCTCATACAACCCCAAATTTTGGATTAGTTTTTTTCCCAATGATTTCCAATGAATGCAAATTCATATGTATTTCTAATTTACATATATGTTACATAAATTTAATTTTATGACTGATTCTGAGGTTGTTAAAGGTCTCTAAGGCAGAAACTGTTATCTCCCAATTATCCTTCTCCTTTCTTTAATATAAATACTTGATTTTGTCATAGCATTTTGCAGCTTAAAGACTGCAATTTCCAGGCTTGAAAGCAGCCCAGTGAGCTTTGGGACTAGGTTGGGGAATTTTAGGTGGTTCTTCTTAGAAGTCTTCTTTAAAGTGAGCATGCATGCCCTTCTTTTCTCCCTCTGTCTAGTTTCCTGGAACTCAG
The DNA here is from genome assembly GCF_001698545.2 of Rhinopithecus bieti. Lineage (NCBI taxonomy): Eukaryota > Metazoa > Chordata > Mammalia > Primates > Cercopithecidae > Rhinopithecus > Rhinopithecus bieti. The sequence continues at coordinate 1,539,595 of NW_016806990.1, read as the reverse complement.
ATATACACGTGATGTCTGGAGCTCTGGCAGCCATGTTGGATGATGAGATGAAGGAGTTACCAGCACTAAAATTGGCAAAGAAGACCTGGAAGGTGTCTGGGTTGCTGAAGAGCTCATGAGGCCACTGCATCAGGCTGGACTGCTGAATATCAGTTTTCTTGACAAAACAAAATCTTGTTTGTGTAAATCACTATTATCCAGGTCTCTCTTAGTTGCATCAAAATTCATTTTCTACAGATAAAGTAAGAATCATTTGTTCTCATCCCACCCATATGTCTTTAAAATAAATTTTTCTTTTATTGACTGATCTTCTGATACCTCCTATTTCTCTATAACTTCCTAGGGAAAGACAAACTTTGGGTGGGCCATTGTTTTCATGTACAAGATTTCTAGCCATTTGTCTTAGTGTTCCACATCTATGACAGCAGTTTGATCTCATTATAAAGTAACAGCTCAAACAGTAGTTCTACATGAGGATGAGGGTGGGGGAGTTGTAGAATCATTTTGGGGAGTTTTTCCAAACTACACATTCCTAGCTCCATTATCTCTGCAGAGATTCTGATATTCTTTATCGGCTCACATTTGAGACTTACTTATCTGTAGCACATCCGCAAGTTTTTACTTGCTTCCAATTGGCAAAATGTAACATTAAAACAAACTAGGAATTCTGTGAAGTGAAAACTGCCTAGAGCATTACAAGATAGTAGAAAAAAGGTATACATTTTTTAATATTTTGAAATCCAGTTAGAGGCTCACAAACTTTTAATTTAAATGGGTCTTGAATCTTAGTTTGAAAAGCCTCAGTCAAATATAAGTGGCCTAATGTAAATGACCATATATTTTTTCTCCACTAGTTTCTTCCTAGAATTGCTCCTTCAGAAATGTGGGGAGAAAGTTTGGAGGAAGACACTGGGCTATATGTCTGTCAAACTACTATTTTTCTTTTCTTTCTTTCTTTCTTTTTTTTTTTTTGAGACGGAGTCTCGCTCTGTCGCCCAGGCTGGAGTGCAGTGGCCGGATCTCAGCTCACTGCAAGCTCCGCCTCCTGGGTTCACGCCATTCTCCTGCCTCAGCCTCCCGAGTAGCTGGGACTACAGGCGCCCGCCACCTCGCCCGGCTAGTTTTGTATTTTTTAGTAGAGACGGGGTTTCACCGTGTTAGCCAGGATGGTCTCGATCTCCTGACCTCGTGATCCGCCTGTCTCGGCCTCCCAAAGTGCTGGGATTACAGGCTTGAGCCACCGCGCCCGGCCAAACCACTATTTTTCTTGTCATTATCACACTTTCAGTAATATATATTAAACACTAAAGCATATGTGTTGCTGTGCTAGGTACTATATGCATTTGCCAATGGCAAAACACAATTATCTCCTGTTTCCATCAAAAGCTCTTCCAGGTCTCTGTGGGAGGACTCAGGGTCTTCTTTTTACTCTCTTGGTGGGTGGCCTGTTGATTTGGGCTTGCAGGGCTCAGCATGTACTCATTTGGCTAAGCAGTAATTAGACCAAGACTGTGGCATTTCTTGCTTTGTCTGCAAGACGTGGTGATAGAAGAGACAAAGATTGAATTATATATATACCTGATATATTTGATGAAGAAGTAGTGTGTTCGGGACAGGGGAACTCTATAAATAAAAATAATCAAAAACAGAAGCAAAAAGTGAAAAGAGAGTAGGATTACATATAACAAGGAAATAACCTTAGCTCAGATGTGTGGCAGCAGCATTGCCGATTTTAAAATTGAAAAAGAAATCGTAGACTGCCTTCAATGATTAGTTCCACAATTAGAGAGAAACTATTAGGATGCAAATACTGTACTTGTGTGTACTCAGAGCATTGCAGAACACAATGTCTTGTGCAAATCATATGTTCAGGGAATGTGTATTATTGACTACTTTTTTTAAAGTAGTAATTTTATGCTTTGGGTGATACTGAAAGTTCATTTCAATTTGAGTATGCTTTTGGTTTAAAAATTTTATTTGTGCAACTTTAATTGTACAGTCTTATATTCTTTGCTAGTTTATATAAGTTGTGTGAAGTCAGGGATTTATTATGGCATTCAGCACAAGCTTTTAATAAATAATGGGTGGACTCAGTAAGTACAAGAGTAAAACCTCAGCATTTTCTGAGATTTGACTTTTACCTTATTAATTTTCTTTTTACCTTATTGACTAAGCCTTATGTACTGGATTTGAGAGAATGGCTGTGGTCGTCAGCTATCTACCTGAGTCCAGTCTCTTCTCTGCTTTAGTGAAGGGAATATTGCCAGGCAAATGCTAAGACTTCTTCCTTGGCTTTTGAGTGAAAGTGACTTGTGTCAGATCTGGGCTGGCTGAAGCTTTTTATAAGTGCACCTGTGTGGTTTTCCATGCTCTTCTCCAGTTTCTGCCCACTGGATACAGATGATGATGCATCACTAGAAGATAGGAGAGCCACACGGTATGTTGTGGAGAGAGGCCCACTAGTATGAATACCAGCCCTCTGCTCCTACATATGTGAGAAATAAACTGCTATTGCTTTAACTCACTAAAATGTCCAGGTCTACTGATTACATAAGTTTAGTTTATTTCAACCAGGACAGATTTTAACTTATTTATTTTACATGAAAATTAATTATTCAGTCATTAAAATACTAATACATAATTAAAGTAGAAACAGATATATGCTATGTACTACAAAAGTCTGAAAAAGTAGCTTAATTAATGACCACTTTCAAAGATGGGAAAGATTTTAGAAAAATGAGATTTCTGGGAGCAAACTCATAGGATGGAGACTGTATGTTGAGTAAAGATCTTGATTTTTGGTGCCTTAACATGACTGGAGTTCTATTCCTTGTTTTGCTGCTTAAGTAGTTGTGATCCCAGGAGGCTGGGCTATGGTTTTCTCGTCAGTTGAAAGAGGTTAACCTACTGCTACTTCCAAAAGGCTAAAATTGGGGAAGATACTCTATTTTTGATGAGTTGCTATAGTTTTTTGGGCAATTTGAGATTATCATTGAGTTTTTATTAACTCTGTCCTATCACAGCTTGCTTCTGTTGCTGTACACAGTGTTCATGCTTTGTGAATTATAAGTAAAATGTCATCAGATTTTCTAAAAAAATTACTTAGCTTTCTTTCAGCCTCTTGCTTTAGTATATTTTTCAATTTATAAAACTAATAGTGCATGGAATAAATGTATTGACTTACACATTTAATAGTATGCTAAATAAATCTATTTATTTCTGTTCAGTAGCATATTTAATACTGATGTGGTTTAGGCTGTGCCCCACCCAAATCTCATCTCGAGTTGTAATCCTCATAATCCCCACGTGGTAGGAGGTGATTAGATCATGGGAGCTGTTTCCCCCATGCTGTCTTCATGATAGTGAGTGAGTTCTCACGAGATCTGGTGGTTTTATAAATGGCAGTTTCCCCTGGACTTTTCTCTCTCTCTCTCTCCTGTGGCCTTGCGAAGAAGTTGCTGGCTGCCCCTTCTGCCATGATTGTACGTTTCCTGAGGCCACTCCAGCCATGTGGAACTGTGAGTCAATGAAACTCTTTCCTTTACAAATTACTCAGTGTCAGGGACGTTCTTTATAGCAGTGTGAAAATGGACTAATACAAATACATTTAATAATATTTGACACCATATTGAATAAATGCATTTTCCTCATGTCTGTGTTTAGGTCATAATGAATGAGCTGGATTATTTGCTGTAAGGTTCTTTTCTAAAAACTGAGATGTATTTTTACAGGAGGAAGTTTGCCCAAATGCTGTAAAGGGGAAGTATTAGGCAAAGAAGAGGCAGACTGTCCAGTCGGCTCCAAGACAGACACAAGCTGGGAGTCTTTGCTTTCACGGGATAATTCCTTTTAATCCAGTACATAGCAACAATTTTTGGATTTATTCTTCACTCTCAGTTCTCCCCTCTGCAACTGTTCTGTTCTACTGCACCATGCTGGCACTGTGGTTCTAGGAAATACCCTGACTCTAGGGCCCAGGTCCTGGCATTTTTTTTTTTTTTTTTTTTTGAGACAGTGTCACTCTGTCGCCCTGGCCAGATCACAGTGGGGGAATCTTGGCTCACTTCAACCTATGTCTTCCAGGCTCAAGCTATCCTGCCACCTCAGCCTCCGGGGTAGCTGCGACTTCAGACACACACCACTGACATGCGACAATTTTTTTTTTTAATACTTTATGTTCTAGGGTACATGTGCACAACATGCAGGTTTGTTACGTATGTATACATGTGCCATGTTGGTGTGCTGCACGCATTAACTCCTCATTTACATTAGGTATATCTCCTGATGCTATCCCTCCCCCATTCCCCCACCCCACAACAGGCCACGGTGTGTGATGTTCCCCTTCCTGTGTCCAAGTGTACTTCTCCAGGTAGATAGGTATTGCCCAGGCCCAACAGGCTGAGTGCAGAGCCTCACTTGTCCAGTAGGGGCGCCGGCCACACTATGTTTGGTTTAAACTCTAAATTCCCTTTGGGTCTGGGGTGCATATTGTGTAACGTTCTTTCTCTCTGCAATCACTCTTGAAACACATTTTTATTTTATTTTAAATCTGTAATTTATTTTATCTACTTATTTAAAATCTTTATAACTCTTTTACATTAGTTAGCAGATTGCATAGGAACAAAATAGTACTTGAGGCTCCGACTTTTAATTATGGAGTAAAACATTCGATTAAGATATAGATGCTCAGAATAAGGCTCCTAATTCTTAAGAGCTGGAATCATCTTTGCCTAAAAATTTGCTGTTGTCCTGAGCAATTGTTTGGTCTGACTCTGCCAGCACTATTTTTAAAAAGGGTATTTTGGCCGGGCATGGTGGCTTACAGTTGTGATCCCAGCACTTTAGGAAGCTGAAGCTGGAAGATCGCTTGAAAATAGAAGTTCAAGATTAGCTTGGGCAACGTAGGGAAACCCTGTCTTTACAAAATAAAACGATCAAACAAACAAAATGGTATTTGTGTTTAATGTGTCATGAATGAAACATTTTCCTTCTCCTTCCATTTGCAACTGAGAGGGAAGTCCTGACATTACAACAGCATTGTCCATTATACAAGCAGTATCTGCAGGCCTGTTCTTCCTCTCCCACTGCCAACTCATTATGGATATATTGGGATGCATAGGTATCCAAGGCTCATTAAATACACAGTAAAAAGTTGGACAGGAGAAAAAGGGGTCAAACTCTATGCAGAACTCTCCCAGAGAAGCTAAAAGGCAAGAAGGTCAAAGTTTCCTTGTGTGTGTTTCAAATTTTTTTAAGTGAAAGAAGACACTGTTTTTATGTTCTGTGTGTCCAAGTGTTAACAGAATGAGAAATACTTTTGTTCACATTCCCTTGTAACCTTGAACTAACTGAGAATGCTGAAGTTTTGTCTTTCTTTTTTATTGCATCCCACAAAAGGTTATTCCAAATTCACTTGGCAATATTCAGACAAGCTATTTCCTAATTCTCAAAATAGCTTTTGTTTTGAGTGTTTCCCGAAAGTCTTAAAATATGTTCATGTTCATGAACTGTATATATGCTTCATTACTAAACTTTTGGATTGAAAATCCTTAAAGGAAAAAATGAAACTTGAAGAGCAAAGATTTTAAATATTGTAAATCTAGATAAGCAGAAAAGCACATTAAAATATCATCTTTTACTAATAAATAGAAAGTAGCTTAAAGTTACATACTCGGAAAAGAACCTCATTAATATTGGAAAGTTAAATTTTGTTGTTCTTATTGCGAATCATACTAATTTATTGATTTTCAACCACAGAAATTTTTTTACTTAACATAAAATTACTCATGGAGTAACAAAGTAATATTATGAAATCATTCAAAATTGAACGTCCTTTCGAAGCATTCCACGTAGTGTGGATTTTCTCCTAAGGAAACACATTCTATTTTCTGAAATTGTAAACTCATTCATTTACTCATTCAACAAATACTCACCGAGGTCCAGCTGGCACTGTACTGGTACTGATAATACAACAGTGGAGGAATCAGACATTAATGAAATAATCACACACAACTCTATAATCACAGATTGGGATCTGTATGATGAGGGAAATAAGTTGGGAGTCTTGGGAGACCTGATTGAGGCTGAAAAATTGGGAAGAACCTGGTGAAGAAGTAACCCTTGAGATGTGATGTGAAGGATGAGTAGGAATCAACCAGGCACACAGCGAATCAGGACAGCATGTACCATGGTCCTGGCATAAGAAGGAGCACGGCATCTGTGAGGACCTGAAGGAAGGTGAATGTACCCAGGGCACAGAAGGCGAGGGAGGATGTGTCCCCTGAGTTCAGCCAGGTCTGTATCTTGTTGGATCTGAAACTGTGCTAAACATTTTGATTTTATGTTAAGCCCAAAGTAAGTTTTTAAGGTATTTAAGAAAAAATGGAGAAAGACCATATGAGCATTTAAAAAATTGCTCTGGCTGTATCATGGAGGATAAATTAGAGAGGGAAATAGGTGTGGATGAGAGAAAGCCAGATAAGGAGCAGTGTTAATCCGTTCTCATGCTGTTATGAAGACATACCTGAGACTGGGTAATTTATAAAGAAAAGAGGTTTAACTGACTCACAATTCCACATGGCTGGGGAGGGCTCAGGAAACTTACAATCATGGCAGAAGGCACCTCTTCAGAGGATGGCAGGAGAGAGAATGAATGCGAGCAAGCAGAGGAAATGCCAGATGCTTATGAAACCATCAGATCTTTTAATAACTCACTATCACAATAACAGGATGGGGAAGTCGCCCCAAGATTCAATTACCTCCCACAAAGTCCCTCCCATGACACTTGGGGATTATGGGGATTATAATTCAAGATGAGATTTGGGTCTGGTACAGCTAAACCATATTAGGGGCTATTAAAATGCTGCAGGGGGCCAAGCGCGGTGGCTCAAGCCTGTAATCCCAGCACTTTGGGAGGCCGAGACGAGTGGATCACGAGGTCAGGAGATCGAGACCATCCTGGCCTACACGGTGAAACCCCGTCTCTATTAAAAAATACAAAAAACTAGCCGGGCGAGATGGCAGGCGCCTGTAGTCCCAGCTACTCGGGAGGGTGAGGCAGGAGAATGGCGTAAACCCGGGAGGCGGAGCTTGCAGCGAGCCGAGATCAGGCCACTGCACTTCAGCCTGGGCGACAGAGCGAGACTCCGTCTCAAAAAAAAAAACAACAACAACAACAACAAAAGCAAATAAATAAATAAATAAAAATAAAATGGTGCAGGGGAGAGCTGTCAATAGTAGCAGTGGAGAGAAAGTGATAAGTAGAGAGGTTCAAGAGATTTTTAGAAGATAAAATCAATAGGAAACTTTCTAGAGTTCTCACATAGTGAATCTTAGAAGTGAGGGCAAAAGCCTAATTTGATGAGGCACCCATCTTCCTCATTGTTGAAAGGTACACGGCATTTATGTCACATCAGCAGAGGCGGCTGCTGAAGAAGGTAGACAAGTAATAGGCTATTGAATGCCAGAAGTTTCAATCAGAAACAGAAGAGTCAAAGTTAAGGCAAGATAGTGGCCAAGCTAAGGCCAGCAGCAACAGCTGGGATCTCTTAGGAAGGCTCCTTGAATGAAGCAACTAAGTTGACATTCAGTGCAGGCTCTATATGGGGTGGCTTGTGATTCTCAGGCAGATCTGCTTCTTCACCAAAGTAACCCTAGAAAGCTAAACCTGCCAAGCCACCTGACTTATCTCTGCAACTGTTTGATGTGTTCTCTCTCTTTCAAGGTTGCAACACAATAGTCAGGGTTCCTCATCCCTCCCTCACTGAAGAGAAGTTGATGTTCTAGAAAGATTTTGGAATAGGGAGTCAAAAGGTTGGGGGCTAAACGCTGGCCCTAAATGTTTTTCGTAGTGTAAATTTTAGAGACACAGTTTCCCTCCTATTTAAACTATGGGTAATAAGATCTACAACCTTGCAGTGTGGTTGTGAAGATTAGGTAACAGGTACTCTGCAAATGGTAGCAACAGCAATAATAATAATAAGTAATAATTTTTTTATTGTTGAATATACTTTTCTTTCACATCTTTTTTAAATAGTTATTATTGAGATCACTTTTTTTTTCACAGTTATAGCTTCAGCTATATCTTTATTTGGCAAATGTTGCATACTAGTTAGGTGCCAGATACCACAGAAGGTGATGAAGTTAAAGTGCAGGAGACAAATATATTCTCTGTCCTCACAGACTTTTTATTTTAAATTTTCACTTTATATGTATATTTTTTGAGACAGAGTCTTGCTCCGTTTCCCAAACTGGAGTGCAGTGGCATGATCTTGGCTCACCGCAATCCTCTAGTGCTTCATGCAGGGGCAATGGTGATCACCTGCTAACTTATAACATTCCCAGCAGCCTCCCTCACTTTCAGTCTGTGCTGCCAGCCCCTGTTACATTAGCCTCCTGAAGCGTTGGTGTTATTACTTTCTGCTTAAGTTCAGTGCTTCTCCTTATCTATCAAAGTGAACTCTTTAGCCTTGTATTCAAAGTTTACCGTAACCTAGTCTCATTTTATGTCTCTAGCTTTTTCTTCTATTATTCTTACCCATGATTCTTTTTTTTTTTTTACCCATGATTCTTAATGCAAACAATATTGGCCTTTGGGAAGGAATATTATTTGTTGAGCCATAACTTCCCAGGAATTATAGAGCATTTAGCCACATTGAGCCCATCCACTAAACACCAGGAGAACTCTCTGGGCATTATAAAATAATAAACATGTCCATAAATTTTGGAGAAGGGAGCAGAAGACTGTCCCTGGTTGAGAACGCGTATGACTACACCGTTAAAAAAAGACAATATGTATTTATTGAGTCTGCACCACTCTGTTATTTCCTTATTTAATCCACATAACAACTGCCTGAGCTAGGTGTTATTTTTATAAATATAGATATGTGGAGAAAAGTTGGCTCAGGAAAGTGAAAGAGTTACATAGCTATTGAGAGAAAGAGAGCTGGCTCAAAATGTTCACTTGTATACTTCATCCAGATTGGGCTAACATGCTCTATTTTGTACTGATTCTCTTCATTCTGCTTATTCTGCCTGATATGGTTTGGATATTTGTACCCTCCAAATCTCATTTTAAAATGTGATCTTCAGTGTTGGAGGTGGCCTAGTAGGAGGTGTTTGGGTCGTGGGGGCAGATCCCTCATGAGGGCTTGCTGCCACCCTTGTGGTAATGTGTGAGTTCCTGCTTTATTAGCTCACATGAGATCTGGTTGTTAAAGGAGCCTGGAACCTCCTCTTCTCTCTCTCTTGCTCTTTTTTGCCATGTGACACGCCTGCTCCCTCTTCATTTTCTGCCACAAGTAAAAGCTTCCTGAGGTCTCACTAGAAGCTGAGAAGCTGAGTAGAAGCTGAGTCTCACTAGAAGATTTTAAGCCACTAGAAGTGCCATGCTTGTACAGCCTGCAGAACCATGAGCCAAAGGAACCTCTTTTCCCTAGAAACTACTCAGTCTAGACATTCCTTTATAGGAAAAAAGGAATACATTGCCTAAATACCCCTAATTTCTTCCTCTCTCTTTCTCTCCTTCTTTCCTCCCTCCGTCTCTCTCTCTTTCTCTTTCTCTTTCCTTCCTTCCTCTTCTCTCCTCATCTCCTTCCCTTCCTTCCTTTCCTTCCTTCCTTCCTCCTTCCTTCCTTCCTTCCTTCCTTCCTTCCTTCTCTTCCTTCCTTTCTTTCTTTATTTCTTTCTTTCTTCTTTCTTTCTTGTCTTTCTTTCTTTCTTTCTTTCTTTCTTTCTTTCTCTTCTTTCTTCTTTCTTCTTTCTTCTTTCTTCTTTCTTCTTTCTTCTTTCTTCTCTCTCTCTCTCTCTCTCTCTCTCTCTCTCTCTCTCTCTCTCTTTCTCTTTCTTTCTTTCTTCTTTCTGTTTTGCTCTTCTTGCCCAGGCTGGAGTGAAATGGCACGATCTCAGCTCACTGCAACCTCCGTCTCCTGGGTTCAAGTGATTCTCCTGTTTCAGCCTCCTGAATAGCTGGGATTACAGGCACACACCACCACCCCAGCTAATTTTGTATGTTTTGTAGAGATTGGATTTCGTCATGATGGCCAGGCTGGTCTCAAATTCCTGACCTTGGGTGATCTGCCCACCTCGGTCTCCTAAAGTGCTGGGATTAGAGGTGTGAGCCACTGCACCTGGCCACCCCTTGCTCTGTCTTCAAGCACGAGTTTCTATACCATTCCCTTTAGGAAATCTTCCTTGATCACATTAACCAGGGACCTTTAAGGAGCCCTGTGATGCTTTCTTCTGCTGATCAGCCTTTTCTACGGCTTGTATTGGACCATCCTCTGTGCATCCTCTTCTCCTCCCATGTTGGGGCATACACTCCTTAAGGGCAGGACTAATAATATTGAAGCCATTGGGTTGCCATGAGAAGTAAATAAGAATGTATAACATATTCAGCAAATTAATGGGAACTATTGGAAGTAATAATGAAAATAATTACATATCAGGGCTTTAAAAAAATCAAAACAAATGTTTTTCAATGCTGACTTGGGCATTTTTCTGAAAGTCCAGGACTGAATTATCTCTTTACGGGCATGTCTGGGACTGGTGTCCATGAAGTGATTTTGGTTTCAATGCTCACTTTTCTTACACTATTCAGGTTGGTTCTGAACCTGGGAAAGCACAGAACTAAAGGGCAGGCTTCCCCTAATACCCCCTAGTAAGCTCCTCTATAAACCTGGCTATAAAGGTAAAAGAGGAGAGCTCTTATTCTGATTGTCACAGGAATTTCACTGGGACATTGTACATCTAACTTTACAAGATGGTGATATGAAACCAACCATTCATCTATGTATCCACCTATCCATCCTTTCTTCCTTCCAGCCATTTATCCATAGGCCACATGGCATTTTTAAATGCCACCTATGTATCTGTATTATGCTAGTAACTAGAGCTGTAATGAGTAAGAAGACATAGTTTCTATCTTCAAGAACATTATAGTCAAGAAGGTCAGAGAGAAATGTAACAAATACAATGAACACAGTCATCAAGTCAATTGTAGAAGCATGCATAAAATGCAAAGTCTTCTGGATCTCTAGACTGCCAATAGACTTGAGGACTATTCTTAGACTTTAAAAGAAGTGATAGAAAACAGCTTGCTTTGTCTAGGAAAGTAGGGTCATCCATTGTGTAAGTTAACTGTGAAGTTAGAGGGATCAGAGCATACAAGGCCGCCCTCATTTCTGATACCAGTTGCAAATTCAGCAGATTCCCAAAACTACTTCAGATTTGATAACTTGTGAAAAGGGCTCACAGAACTCACTAAAAGCTGTCATGCTGACAGTTATGGTTTTTGGAAGGGAAAAGAAACAGGTTAAAATCAGCCAAAGGAAGAGACACACAGGAAATGTGCAGGAGTACATCAAAGAGGGAGCTTCCAGTTGTCCCCTGTGGTTGACTCAGGACAACATTACTTCACTAGTGTCAAGGAGTGACAATATGCATGGAATACTGCCAATCAGGGATGTTTACTTGATGTCCAGAGTTTTTATTGGGGCTTCATCCTATAGGCATGATTGATTGCTCATATAGCTGATTTCAGTCTCCCGTCTCTCCAGAGGTCAACTGATACCACATGACCCAAAGTCCCCACCCTAATGATATTGTTATTATTAACTTAATCAGTAGCCTAATAAAACTACCTGGTGTTTCCAGCTCCCACTCTAAATCAAATTGTTAGGCTATCCAGTATGACTCAAGTCTGCCAGACAAACAAAGACACTCCTATTGAGCATGACATTCCAGGAGCTCAGAGATTCCTTCCAAGTAGCCATGGGCAAGGCCAGACCTCTCTTTGGGCAAGGCTAAATTCTTTACCACAAATTCATCTATAGTATTTTCAATTTAAAAATTCTCACAGTTTATAGTAACTGAATTTTTATTATCTGCTCATAATCATCTACCTAAATGAATTTTGGAAGTTCTGCTCAAGGGTTGAGGATGAAGTGATTAAGATGACTAGATGAGTTTGGTGGATTATCAGATACATTATTTGGGATTTTAGTTACAAATAATAAAATCTTTGCAGTTCTGGTATGAGAAAAAAAGTGGGATTTATTAGGAGGATAAGTTCATGAAATTCACATATGTGCTTCTTTCTTCCTGTAGTTCAGAAGGAGGAACTTGGTCACTCCATGGTTCAGGATATATATGATTTAGGTTAAGTAAAGGAGACACTGATTATTTCTTTTATAGTACCAATTCCAGATTCCAGTTAGAAGTATTTTGATGGGCTCAACGTGAAGAAGCTATTTACCTCTGGGTCAGTAAGCTAGGACCAGTGGAATAGGGCTACCAGGTGTAAACTTGTGGCAGAGAGCCAGAGAAATATGACAGGGAAGCTGTCCTATTAGATGTTGACTATAGAGATCCAGATCCACTGCAAGGGTTGATCACCCATGAAATGTCATATAGCAAAAGGACTCATGGGCAGCTTAAAATCAAGGTAGGCTAGACGACTGGGTAAACCCTGGGATTACAAGAAGGATGCTTATGTTCTCCTTTTAATTTTGCCACACATTTACAGCATTATTTTATGTCAGACTATGCATTAACATAAGAAAGATGTGAAATCTGGATACAAAGAAACCACATTTAGCCTCTTACTAATATCTATGTTAATTATCTTCTTGGAGCCTTTGTTAACTTTTTTGTGAAATACGGAAATTCCCAACTCATGAGGTTGTTGTGAATAACAAATGAGATCATGTATGTGAAAGCACTTCCTAAAATACTGAGCACACATTAACAATTATCTTTTGGAAGTAATTTATTGACTGAATCCAAAGATTTTCTAATTTGTGTACTGAAGAAAATGTATACATTTAATTAGTCTATTAAGTATTTTGAACTCAAAATTATATGCAGATCTAAGCATAAAGATTCATTTTGGGCCGGGCGCGGTGGCTCAACCCTGTAATCCCAGCACTTTGGGAGGCCAAGACAGGCGGATCACGAGGTCAGGAGATCGAGACCATCCTGGCTAACACGATGAAACCCCATCTCTACTAAAATACAAAAAAACTAGCCGGGCGAGGTGGCGGGCGCCTGTAGTCCCAGCTACTCCGGAGGCTGAGCCAGGAGAATGGCGTAAACCCGGGAGGCGGAGCTTGCAGTGAGCTGAGATCCGGCCACTGCACTCCAGCCCGGGTGACAGAGCAAGACTCCGTCTCAAAAAAAAAGAAAAAAAAGATTCATTTTGATGCAAAAAAATGTTTCTTAAGGAACTATAGGACTTATTCAACAATATCCTCGTTAAACTTGATGATTGATTGGTTAGTTAGGAATAATGCAACATGTTTCAACAATTCTTTAAAATCTCAGAATACTTCAGTTAAAAAAATGTTGAGTGGTCATGATGTGCAAAGAATTGTTTTTCCTTAAAAGGAAAGAGGGAAATCTAATTAATATCATGATTCAGAAGGTTGGTGCTACTTCTTTAATCCTCTTTTTTGATGTATTACAAAATCTAGATAGAATCTATTTATTAGACCCTTACTGAATTAACTATAATAAAGGAATTTATTTTCCCTGTGTTTCTAAGAGATATCTGTTATTTCACCTTGGGGTATATAGTATTTAGATTAAATGACTGAGCATGTGGTCTACGAATAAGAAAATGTCTTACTTCTTTCCCAGAGATCTTCTTCCAACAATAACTTCGAGATCCTCCCTGAAATTTTTATATAGTCCAATGAGTCTGTCCTACTTCCTGTTTCCTGTTGTCCCAGTGAGAGAACAGGAGAGCTTAGGAGTCTCACTGTGACTGTCACTGAAACACAGATGTTGTGTTCTTTCTAGTGGTATCTTCATTTTTGCCTACTAAAATAAAAAAGTCCTTCAATGGCAGGGTCTCCACTACCATGGCTAGCTGACTTATGGTTTCGCCAGTATGGTTTCCCTGTGCTGCTTTCACCTGCCTTAATTGCATGCTCATACCATCATTTTCTCTCTGGCAGACCTGAAGGCCAAAGGAGTTGGGTCTGTGGGGTTTCCAGCCTACGTGACTGTATTAGTCCATTTTCATACTGCTTTAAAGACATTCTGGAGACTGGGTAATTTATAAAGAAAAGAGGTTTAACTGAGTCACAGTTCAGCAGGGCTGGGGAGGCCTCAGGAAACTTACAATGATGGTGGAAGTGGAAAAGACACTTCTTACATGGCAGCAGGCAAGACAGAATGAAGAGCAAGGAGGGAAGAGCACCTTATAAAACCATCAGATCTCATGAGAACTCACTCATATCATGAGAACAGCATGAAGTAAACTGTCCCTATGATTTAATTAACTCCATTTGGTTTCTCCCTAGACACGTGTGATTATAGGGATTACAATTCAACATGAGATTTGGGTGGGGGCACAAAGCCTAACCATGTCGGTGACGTACTATGCCAGCCTTCTCCCAAACCTTCACATCCCAGCATCAGAATGTGACATTCAGTGCAGGGGAAAAACTTCATCTTGTTACACAGAGAAAATGCACTTCCTAAAGGCAATTCAGAAGACGTATTTTAAGTAATATGTAGTATGATTTAAAGCTAAAATAACTGCTTCATCTTGTTTACAATTAACAAAACCTTGTGCTATGCAAACTACTATTCCTCATTATTATGCATATGCTTAATTTCTCTTTGTAGTTGTGGCCATAGAATGCTTGGGACAGCTTGGTTACATAAAGAAGATAACAAATTCAATGAAGAAACTCAGAAACGGAAAACTGACAAATAGAATAAACAACTTTATCATATTTCCAAAGGGAAAACATAAAGGGTTTGCCAAGGGGATTGTAAGATTTGCTAAACTTCAATGTGTGTGAATGTATAATGTAGTTTCTAGGAATTTTGGCCATTTCCCTCAGATAACACTGCTAAGTTACAGAGAAATCAGACAAGTAAACAAAATATTTACAAACATCTCAGAGGACGTTTATGGGCCTTTGGCTTTACACACTCTCTTTGTGTTTGCTTCTTACCTCAAGTTGTTCTTCGTTTCCCAACAGAAAGATATCATGTCTGTTTATTATTTAAGTCAGGCAGATTTCCTCTAAAAACTACATTCTCACATATCTCCATAGAAATAATGGACACTGGTTTATTTCAAATCTTCCAAATATAACCAGAAGTAAAAAATGTGAAAGGCATTAATCATATTATTCCCTATCTTTTAGACTTATTTGGCTGGATGACTCTATGTGTAAAAATTTATTTTGATTCTAACTAAAAATTTGATACAGTAACTGCTGCATTTCAATTATTTGGGGGCCCCCAAAAGCTGACAAAACATAGTACTGGGGTTTAATCTGCTTTTTATGGAGTTCCCTAAATTGTTTCAAATGCATTTTCATTTTAACCCTAATGTCAACAGCTGGAAATCGAATCATGACATGCCTTATTAGTTAAATGAAAATATGAAAATAAAATTTGATACACTAGTGTTAATATAAAGGTTACTTTTTTTTTGTTCACTTCACATCTCTAGTCAATTTCACTCAAGAAGAGAAGGATACTCCTCCTGCAGAAAGGGTATTTGGCTGATCCCACCTTTGTCTTGGACATACAGAAGATGATTCTCCTCTCAAAGGATTTCCTACTCATTACTCATATGATCAGTGTGCCTTTTCATAAACTAGGAAGAAGCAAGTTTTCTACGCACGTGGCAATGAGTAAATTGAGGCTTATGGTTACTCAAAGCCCATCTCAGTTCTGAACGATGATTCTTTAGATTTTCTAAAACAATCATGTTTTTGTGAAAATGGGCAGCCTGTTCAGGATTGGCAATGAGCCGTGAAAGGAATCAGGGAAAGTGATCTCTGTGAGCCCTACTCCATTTCCCTGGTGTACTTGCTTTCCTCATCTCTGAGAAGGCAAATTGATGTCATCTCCTCTGTCATCAAACTTTCAACTTCACTTTCCCATTCTTCACTATCAGCTGGTGACCTCATTTGTTATTTCACTGAGAAAACAGAAGCATTCAGAAGAAAATGATCTCATCCTTGCATCACCAAATTGACCAACCTTTACATGTTCTTGTATATCAATTTTTCTCTTGTTAAAATGAGGAGTCCTGTGCTCTTCTAAGGTCACTGGTCCCATCCATCCTTCCACAACTATCATCTCTCTCTTGCATCATTATTTTATCTAACTAAATTATTCCCATGAGGCTTCAAGTATAAGGCCTTTTGTCTTAAATAAAAACAAACCCTCTGTTGACCACATACCCATGTCTAGCCCACTTCTTTGCTCTTCTTTAGTAACATTCCTACCATGACTGGGTATACTCAATATATTCTTAATATATTGAACCTACTGTAATCAGCTTTTCACCCTCACTATTTCACAGAAACTGCTCTTGTTCATAAAACCACTCACCTCCCCATTTGACAAGCCAAAGGTCAGTTCTCTGTCACCTCCTGGCTTGTGCCCTGTGTAATATTTGGCACTGTCAACCACTCTCGCCTTTTTGAATGCTTCCTTCTTTGAGCATCAGAGATGACACCACTCTCTTGGGATTTGTTACCTCACTGATTGCTCCTTCCCCTGACTAGCTTATTTCCCAACCCTGACCTCTCAATGTTGGCACACCTCAGGTTTCAGGCCTCAGCTCTCCTTTTTCTTCCATTTGTACACTTTTCCTAGCTGACCTTATTCTGTGCAATTTTTTTTGTGATGGAGTTTTGCTCAGTCACCCAGGCTGGAATGCGGTGGTGCAATCTCAGCTTACTGCAACCTCTGCCTCCCAGGTTCAAGTGATTC
Source organism: Rhinopithecus bieti (assembly GCF_001698545.2). Classification (NCBI taxonomy): domain Eukaryota; kingdom Metazoa; phylum Chordata; class Mammalia; order Primates; family Cercopithecidae; genus Rhinopithecus; species Rhinopithecus bieti. The sequence goes on along the minus strand of NW_016806990.1, from coordinate 1,522,849 downwards.
TTCTGCCTCAGCCTCCTGAGTAGCTGGGATTACAGGCATCTGCCACCATGCCTGGCTAATTGTTGTATTTTTAGTAGAGACGATGTTTCACCATGTTGGCCAGGCTGGTCTCAAACTCCTGACCTCAAGTGATCCACCTGCCTCGGCCTCCCAAAGTGCTGGGATTACAGGCATGAGCCACTGCGCTCAGCCCTGTGTAATGATTTTAAACACCTTCAGTATGCTAAAATTTATATTCTTCAGTCACGACTTCCCTCCTGAGATTCAGATTTGTGGGTGTAACTGGTTATTTTAAGTTTCTGCTTGAATGTCTACTTGAGATCTCAAATGTTAACGTGTCCAAAACATAATTCTTTATATTCTTACCCAAAACATATGATTCCCTAAGCTTCTCTAACTGAATAAGTAGCATTATATTTTGTTCTGGTCCTCAAACTAGGAAGCATAGTGGATTTCTCTCTTTTCTTTACCCTCCATACCCAATCCGTTAACCAGCGCTGTTGGTTCTGCTTTTCTAATACATCCTGAATCTGATCACCCCTCACTGTTGTCACTGCTCCCATCCATCCTGGAACAGTTGACTGTCATGCTAGGCCTGGCCTCCCAACATAGCCTCTTCACTGGGCTTCATGTTTCTTTTGTGCCATTTCTGCGATCAGCTTCTCATTGGTTCCCATTGCATTTGGAATAAAGCCCGTTATTCTGCATTATCTAGTGTGGTCAAACTCTCCTATTACTTTCTCCTTGACTCCCTCCGCTTGTGCTGTACTTACTGTTTCGACATTCTTCAAACCATCTGTGCTCCTTCCTGCCTTAGAGCCTTTCCACACCTCTTCCCTTAATGGTGATGCTCTTCTCCTACTTCTTGATATAATTCAGATCTCTGCTCAGACATCACCTTTTCAAAGAGGCCTTCCCTAATTGCATGATTAAATGCATTGCTGTCCTCCTTTTTTTTGCCATTTTCTCTCCCCATCCCTGTTTCATTTTCTTCATATCCCTTATCACCATTTGACCCTAATTATTTATTCAATTTTAGTGTTTTTTAAAATCTCTTTTAATAAAATTTCTATTCATTGATATATTTACATTACTCTCTCATAAAAACACCTCTATTTCTTGGCATCTGGGACACCACTTTCTTGGTATTGTTTATCTCTTTCCTAACCTGACTTCAAACTTCCTGTTGCATAACTCAAACAGAATGGTATGGGGCCAAGGAATAGGGAACTGCTAGGCTGGAAAAATTGGGAAATATTTAGGCTGCTCAGGGAAGGTCAGAGGGGCTATCAGAAAATTTCAAGGTCTAGACAGCTTGCCTGGAGCCAACCTAGGGTCAGAGTTGCCCCTGGGAATTCTCCTACAGAAACAACAAAACTGAACATTAGTGGTGGTTTTAAAATGGAGTGGCTCAGGCTTTCCCAGTCATGTTCTGGAGCAATCTTTCTCCATCTTAAAGATAACAAGCTCTGGTGGGTAGATGAGGTTTTCATGTAAAGCTTTTACTTTTATTTTCCACCTCTTTTGTCATCTCTCTTCCTGTTGTCATCTTCTCTCCTCCTGTTGTCTGCCCTTGCACTTCGTAAGGTTTAATTTTAACAAGTTAGTAGAAGTAACTCTTAAGAGGATAGAATATATATAATAAGATGTTTTATGCAAGAATCTGAAGGTAAAATGGTGAGCAAAAGAGGCTTTTCTGAGTTTTATTGAATGCTTTTTCAGCATCTATTGAAAAAATTATATGGTTTTTGTTTTTGATTCTATTAACAATGTACCTCAAAATGATAAAGGCTATATATAATAATCACACAGTTAATATACTGTGCTGGTTTCCCCATTTTTATTCAACATAGTATTAGAAGTTGTAACCCGAGAAATTAGGCAAGAAAAAGAAATAAACAGGCATTCAACTTTGAAAAAAAGAAGTTAAATTATTATTGTTTGCAGATGACATACTCTTATATTTAGAAAAACCAGACTCCATTAAAAAAACTCATAGAACTGATACACAAATTTAGTAAAGTTGTAGGATACAAAATCAACATACAAAAATCAGCAGCATTTCTGTACACTTAACAGCAATAAATCTGAAAAAGAAATCAAGAAAGCAATCTCATTTAGAACGGCTACAAAAAATAAAATACTTAGGAATAAATTTAACCAAAGAATTGGGTAACTACATTAAGAAGAATGAAACTAGAACCTGACCTCTCATTATACACAAAAATCAAATAAAAGTGGATTAAAGAGTTGAATCTAAGACCTAAAACTATGAAACTAATTGAAGAAGAAACATTGGGGAAACACTGTAAAACATTGATTTGGGCAAAGATTTTTTGTTTAAGAACTCAAACACACAAGCAACAAAAGCAAAAACAGACAAGTGAGATTATAGCAAGCTAAAAAGCTTCTGCAAAGCAAAGGAAACAATCAACAAAGAGACAGCCCACAGAATGGGGGTTTTGCAAAGTATTCATCTGACCAGGGATTAATAACTAGAATATATATGCAACTCAAACAACTCAATAGCAAAAAAACAAATAATTCAATGTAAAAAAGGGCAAAAGATCTGAACAGACATTTATCCAAAGAAGACATACAAATGGCCAATAGGTATATGACAAAATGCTCAACATCAGAAATCATCAGAGAAATGCAAATCAAAACCATAATGTGATATCATCTTACCCCAGCTAAAATGGTTTGTATCAAAAAGAGATGGTGAGAATGTGGAGAAAAAAGAACCCTCATACACTGTTGAAAAAAATGTAAGGTAGTACAGTCACCGTAAAGAACAGTATGGAGGTTTCTCAAAAAACTAAAAATAGAACCACAGTGTGATCTAGCAATTCTATTACTAGTTATATATTCAAAAGAAAAGAAATCAGTATATCAAAGAGATACCTACACTCCTATGTTTATTGCAGCACTATTCGTTAATAGTCAAAATATGAAAACAACCTAAGTGTCCATCAATGGATGAAATGGATAATGTCATATATATACACAATGAAATATTATTCAGTCATAAAAGGAATAGAATCCTTTTATTTCTTATATGGTTCTTATATGGTTTTAACTAGAGTGATTATGTTAAGTAAAATAAGCCAAGCACAGAAAGACAAATACTGCATGTTCTCACTCATATGTGGAAGCTAAAAATGTGGATCTCATGAAGACAAGACTAGATTGGTGGTTATCAGAGGCCTGGAAAAAGGGACAGGAGGGAAATTAAGAAAATATATTTTTGAAAAGATCAACAAAATTGACAGACCGCTAGCAAGACTAATAAAGAAGAAAAGAGAGAGGAATCAAATAGACGCAATAAAAAATGATAAAGGGTATATCACCACCGACCCCACAGAAATACAAACAACCATCAGAGAATACTATAAACGCCTTTACGCAAATCAAC
>NW_016806990.1:1496051-1516662 GCF_001698545.2 Rhinopithecus bieti | reverse complement strand
CACACAGAAAGTTAGTTCCTGTATCAAAAGTACAAAAGTGAAATTACAAAGTATTCCTGTGGTATTGACTGTCATCAAAGATGAAAATATATAAAAATAAATAGCAAATAAAGTGACATTAGAAACTCTTCCAAAAAAAAAAAAAGAAAATATAAATGTATTTATTACCACTGAACTGTACACTAAAAATGTTAAAGATGTAAATTACATATTTATATGCTACCTCAATAAAAATAAATTAAAGAAGTGAAAGATCTCTACAAGGAAAACTATGAAATATCAATGAAAGAAATATAAGAGGACACAAGACATGGAAAGATATCCCATGCTCATGGATTGGAATAATTAATATTGTTAAAATGTTTGTACTACCCAAAGCAATGTACAGATTCAGTGCAATGAAAATACCACTGACATTCTTCACAGAAGTAGAAAAAACAATCCTAAAATTTGTATGGAACTACAAAAGACTCCAAATACCTAAAGTAATTCTGAGCAAAAAGAACAAAGCTGGAGGCATCACACTACCTGATTTCAAATTATACTACAAAACTATGGTAACCAAAACAGCATGATACTGGCATAAAAACACATATATAGACCAATGGAACAAAATAGAGAACCAAGAAATAAATACACATACTTAATAGCCAACTCACTTTCAACAAAGGCACCAAGAACATATGCTGGATAAAGGACAGTCTCTTTAATCAGTGGTGCTGGAAAAATTGGATATCCATATGCAGTAGAATGAAACTAGATCCCCATCTTTCACCATATTCAAAAGTCAACTCAAAATGGATTACAGGCTTAAATGTAAGACCTACAACTATGAAACTACTATAGGGAAACTCTGGAGAAATGCTTCAGGACATTGGTCTGGGCAAAGATATTTTGTTTAAGACTTCAAAAGCACAGGTAACAAAAGCAAACATAGACAATTGGGATTATATCAAGCTAAAAGCTTTGGCAGAGCAGAGAAAATGTTTTCAAACTGTTAATCTGACAAAAGATTAATAAGTAGAATATATAAGGAACTCAGACAACTCAATAGCAAGAAAACAAATAATCTGATTTTAAAATGGGCAAAACAGTAGGGCATAGTGGCTTGCACCTGTATTCCCAACTGCTCAGGAGGCTGAGGTGGAAGGATCACTTGAGTCCAGGAGTTTGAGACCAGCCTGGGAAACATAGTGAGACCCTGTGTCTAAAAAATTTAAAAGAATTAGCTGGGTGTGGTGACCTGTACCTGTAGTCTCAGCTACTCAGGGAGGTTGAGGCAGGAAGATCACTTGAACCCAGAGTTCAAGGATGCAATATAAGGTCACGCCATTAGACTCCAGCCTAGGTGACAGAAGGAGACCTCATCTTTTAAAAAATAAATAAGAACCTGGCCAAGATGGTCAACTACAAGCAGCTAATGTGTACCGCTCTCAAAGAGAGAAATAGAAAGCGTAAGTCAATAAAGCATTTTGAACTGAAATGTCTAGGCACACACATTGGGATTCATCAAGAAAACAACTCAACTCTTAGAAAATGGAGAAAAGCAAGGCAGGACGACTGCTTACCCAGGAGCAACATGGGGCCAGGGGAGCCAGGGAAGCAGTGAGTGACTCTGGGATCCATGCTTCTCCCATGGATTTTTGTAACCCTGGGGTCAGGAGACCCCCTTGTGAACCCATTCCACCAGGGCCTGCTGTCTGACATGAAGAGCTATGTGGAGTCTCAGCAGAGCAGCTGCTTAGGCACACTTGGAGCCCTGGGAGCTTTAGATATCTGAGCTTCCCAGCAAAAGTGGCTGCAACCGTGGCAAAGCAGGAGGATAGCCCCTTTTAAATACTCCTAGGAAAGGGGCTGAATTCAGGGGGCTGAGCAGCAATGATCTTCAAGCCCCACTTCCATGGCACCTTGCAGGATAAGACCCACTGACTTGGAACTCCAGCCAATCACCAGTAGCAGTGTTACACCTTCCTGAGATGGAGCTCCCAGAGGGAAGGGCAGGCCACCATATTTGCTGTTTCTCAGCTTTAGCCCTCATTGCCTTCAGTAAAGCTTCTGTAGGAAAAGCAGCCAGATTGCTTTTCTCATATGGATCCCTGACCTTGCTTCTTCTCACTGGGTAGGACCTTCCAACTGGGGTCACCAGCCACCCCTACAAGTGTTTTCCAGCTGGCAGTGCTTCTGAACCTCTCTGGGATGGAGCTCCCAGGGAGAAGAATGGGCTGCCATCTTTGCTGTTTCACAGCCTAATCCATTGTTGCCTTCAAGCTCTAGGGAGTCTGAGGTGACTAGGGACTGGAGTGGTCCCCCAGCACAGTGCAACAGTTCTACAGAGGAGTAGCCACACTGCTTTTTCACGGGGGTCCCAGATCCTGTTTCTCTTCACTGAGTGGAATCTCCTGACCGAGGACTACAACCACCCCTACTGGTGTGTTTAGGCTGGCAACAGGTCTATACCTTCCTGAGACGGAGCTCCCGAGAAAGGGGAAGGCTGGCATATTTGCTGTTTTGCAGCCTTCACTGTTAATACTTTTAGGTGCTGGAGACTCTAATGTGACCAGGGACTGGAGTGGAACCCCACCATGAAGATTTTTTGTTACACGGGCCCCGAATCTTGTATCTCCTCACTGGGAGGGTCCTGGGTCTCCAGGCACACTCTGCTGGGGCCTTTGGGACAGTAGCAGCTCTGCAATTCCCAGTGGGAGGGGTGGATTGCAATCTTTGCTTTTTCACAGTCCTTGCCCTTGTTGTTGACAGTCTCTGGAGAGTCCACAGGGACCAGGAGCTGGTCTGGACCCCCAGCACAGAGCATTCACTTCATGGAAAAGAGGCCGACAGTTCTCCTTGCAGGTTCTGGTCCTCATTGGTTAGGGTCATCTTACCTTGGACTTCAGCACAACCACCCTGACCCCACCAGACCACTTCAATCAGAGGCAGCCCAGCAGTTAAAGGAACACCCACATGCAGAGATAGAAAAGAACCAACACAGTAACTACAGCAATTCAAATGAACAGAATGTATTATGTCCTCCAAACAATTGCACTAGTTCTCCAACAAATGTCTTATGTCCTCCAAAACAACTGCACTAGTTCTCAAACAAGTGTTCTTAACCAGGCTGAGTTGGTTGAAATTACAGAAATAGAATTCAGTATATGGATAGAAACAAAGATCATCGAGATTCAGGAGAACTGCAAAACCCAATCTAAAAAAAGTAAGAATCACGATAAAACAATACAGAAGATAACAGATGAAATAGCCACTATAAAAAAGAACCCAACTGATCTGATAGAGCTGAAAAACACACTACAAGAATTTCATGATACAACCACAAGTATTAACAGCAGAATAGATTAAGCGAAGGAAAGAATTTTGGAGCTTCAACACTGGCTCTCTGAAATTAGACAGATAAAAATAAAGAAAAAAGAAAGAAAAGGAATGGGCAAAACCTCCCTAAAATATGAGAGTATGTAAAGAGGCCAAATTTAGCAACTATTGGCATCCCTGAAAAGAATGGGAAAAAAGTAAACAACTTGGAAAATATATTTCATGATATCATCCATGGAAACATCCCCAACTTCACTAGAGAGAATAACAGTCAAATTCAGGAAATATAGAGAACCTCTGCAAGATTCTACATAGGAAGATCATCCTCAAGACATATAATCATCAGATTTTTCAATGTTGAAATGAAAGAAAGAATGTTAAAGGCAGCTGGAAAGAAAAGCAGGTCACCTACAAATGGAACCCTATCAGGCTAACAGTGGACCTCTTGGCTGAAACCCTAAGCAGAAGAGATTTAGGACCTATATTCAACATTCTTAAAAAAAAAAATCTTCAACCAAGAATTTCATATTCATCCAAACTAAGCTTCCTCAGTGAGGGAGAAATGATACTTTTCAGGTAAGCAAACTCTGAGGGAGTTTGTTGCCACCAGATCAGCTTTACAAGAGATCTTGAAAGGAACACTAAATATGGAAAGTCTATTACCAGGCAATACAAAAATACACTTAAGTACACAGACTAGTGACTCTGTAAAGCAACCATGCAAAAAAGTCGGCATAATAACCAGCTAACAAGACAATGACAGGTTCAAATCCACACATATTAATACTAATATTGAAAGTAAACAGGCTAAATGTCTCATTTAAAAGGCACAGAGTGACAAGCTGGACAAAAAAGCAAGACTCAATGGTAAGCTGTGTTCAAGAGACCCATCTCACATGCAGTGACATCCATAGGCTCAAAATAAAGGGATTGGCCAGGCACAGTGGCTCATGTCTGTAATCCAAGCACTTTGGGAGGCAGAGGGGGGTGGAACACAAGATCAGGAGTTTGAGACCAGCCTGACCAACATGGTGAAACCCCGTCTCTACCAAAAGTACAAAAATTAGCTGGGTGTGGTGGCATGCACCTGTAATCCCAGCTACTCAGGAGGCTGAGGCAGGAGAATCACTAGAACCTGGGAGGTGGAGGTTGCAGTGAGCTGAGATTGTGCCACTGCACTCCAGCCTGGGTGACAGAGTGAGACTCCATCTCGAAAAAATAAAAATAAAAATAAAAATAAAGAGATGAAGGAAAATCTACCAAGCAAATGGAAATAATAAATAACAGGGGTTGCAATCCTAGTTTCAGTCAAAACAGACTTTAAACCGACAAAGATTTAAAAAGACAAAGAAAGGCATTACATAATGGTAAAGGGTCCAAATCAACAAGAAGACTTAAGTATACTAAATACATATGCACCTAACACAAGATCACCCAGATTCAAAAAGCAAGTTCTTAGAGACCTACAAAGAGAGTTAGACTCCCACATAATAATGGTGGGAGACTTCAACATTTCACTGTCAGTATTAGACAGATCTTCAAGGCAGAAAATTAGCAAAAATTCAGGACTTGAACTCAACATTGGACCACATGGATCTGATAAAGCTCTGCAAAACTCTCCACCCCTAAAACAACAGAATAGACATTCTTCTCATTGCCACATAGCACATACTCTGAAATTGACCACACAATCAGACGTAAGACAATCCTCAGCAAATGCAAAAGAATTGAAATCACACCAAACACTCTCCTGAGCCACAATGTAATAAAAATAGAAATCAAGACTAAGAAAATTGCTCAAAACCATACAGTTACATGGGAATTAAACAACGTCTTTCTGAATGACTTTTGGGTAAATAATGCAATTAAGGCAAAGATCAAGAAGTTCTTTGAAACTAATAAGAACAAAGATACAGCATACCAGAATTTCCAGGATACTCCCAAGGTAGTGTTAAGAGGGAATTTACAGCACTAAATGCCCACGTCAAAAAGTTAGAAAGATCTCAAATTAACAACCTAAAATCGGAACTAGAGGAACTAGAGAAGCAAGAACAAATCAGCTCCAAAGCTAGCAAAAGACAAGAAATAACCCAAATCAGAGCTGAACTGAAGCAGATCAAGAGAAAAGAAACCATTACAAAGATCAATGAAGCCAGGAGTTGGTTTTTTGAAGAAAATAATAAGCTATGCTGTTAGTTAAACTAATAAAGAAGACTAGAGAGAAGTTCCAAATAAACACAATTATAAATAACAAAGTGGATATTACCATTGACCCCACAGAAATACGAATAACCATTAGACACTACTATGAACACCTCTATGCAAAATACTAGAAAACGTTGAAAAGATGGATAAATTCTTGGACACATACACTGTCCCAAGACTGAACCAGAAAGAAATTAATTCCCTGAGCAGACCAATAACAGGGCTTTGAAATTGAATCAATAATAAATAGCCTTCCAACTAAAAAAAGCCCAGGACCAGATGATTTACAGCCAAATTCTACCACATGTACAAAGAAGAGCTGGTATCATTTCTGGTGAAACTATTTCAAAAAACTGAGAAGAGATACTTCCCCAATTCATTCGATGAGGCCAGCATCATCCTGATACCAAAACCTGGCAGAGACACAACAAACAAAGAAAACTTTAGGCCAGTATCCTTGATGAACATTGATGAAAAAATCTTCAACAAAATACTAGCAAACCAAGTTCAGCAGCAAATCAAAAAGACCAATCCACCCTGATCAAGTAGGTTATCCCTGGGATGAAAGGTTGGTTCAACATACACAAATCAATAAATATGATTTCATCACATAAACAGAACTAAAGACAAAAACAAAGTGGTCATCTCAGTAGATGCAGAATAGGCTTTTGATAAAATTCAACATCCCTTCATGTTAAAAACTCTCAATAAACTAGGTATTAAAGGAACATACCTCAAAATAATAAGAACCATCTATGACAAGCCCACAGTCAACATCATATTGAATGGGCAAAAGCTGGAAGCATTCCTTTTGAAAACCAGAACAAGACAAAAATTCCCCCTCTCACTACTCCTGTTCAACACAGTATTGGAAGTCCTGGCCAAAGCAATTAGGCAAGAGAAGGAAATAAAAGGCACCCAAGTAGGGAGAGAGGGAGTTAAACTATTCTTGCTTGCAAATGACATGATTCTATAGTCTATAGAATTAACCTAAAAGCTCTCTCAGCTGATCAACAACTTCAGCAAAGTTTCAGGATACAAAATTGACATACAAAAATTACTAGCATTCCTATACATCAACAACAGCCAAGTCAAGTGTCAAGAACACAATCCCATTTACAACTGCCCCAAAAAGAATAAAATACCTAAGAATACAGCTAACTAGGGAGATGAAACATCCCTACAATGAGATTTATAAAAGACTGCCCAAAGCAATCAGAGATTATACAAACAAATCAAAAAACATTCCATGCTCATGAATAGGCAAGAGTCAATTCCATTAAAATGGCCATACTGACCAAGGCAATGTACAGATTAAATGCTATTCCTATCAAGCTACCAGTGACATTCTTCATAGAACTAGAAAAAACTATTTAAAAATTTATATGGAATCAAAAAAGAGCCCAAATAGCCAAGGCAATCCTAAGCAAAAAGAACAAAGCTGGAGGCATCATGTTACCTTACCTGATTCAAACTATACTATAGGGTCACAGTAATAAAAACAGCATTGTACTATTACAAAAACAGACACATGGACCAATGGAACAGAAAGGAGAACCCAGAAATAAGGCCACACATCTACAACCATCTTTGATAAAGCTGACAATAACAAGCAAGAGAGAAAGGACTCCCTATTCAATTAATGGTGCTAGGATAATTGGCTGGCCATATGCAGAAGATTGAAACTAGACTCATTCCTTACACCATATACAAAAATCAACTCAGGATGGACTAAAGACTTAAATGTAAAACTTCAAACTATAATAACCCTGAAAGACAATCTAGGCAATACCATTCTAAATATAGGAACTGGCAAAGATTTCATGATGAAGATACCAAAAGCAATTGCAACAAAAGCAAAAATTGACAAATAAACTAAATAACTTCTGAACAGCAAAAGAAACCATTAACAAAGTAAACAGACAACTGACAGAAAGGCAGAAAAATATTTGTAAACTATGCATCTAACAAAAGGCCTAAAATCTAGCATCTTTAAGGAACTTAGATTGCAAGTAGAAAACAAACAACCCAGTTAAAATGTGGGCAAAGGACACAGACACTTCTCAAAGGAATACATACATGTTGCCGGCTAGGTGCGGTGGCTCACACCTGTATTCTTTGGGAGGCCAAGGTGGGCAGATTATGAGGTCAGGAGTTTGAGACCAGCTTGGCCAACATCATGAAATCCCACCTCTACTAAAACTACAAAAATTAGCCAGGTGTGATGGCGTGCACCTGTAGTCCCAGTTACTCAGGAGGCTGAGGCAGGAGAATCGCTTGAACCCAGGGGGAGGAGGTTGGGGTGAGCTAAGATGGTGCTACTGCACTCCAGCCTGGGCAACAGAGCCAGATTCCGTCTTAAAAAAAAAAAAAAAAAAAAAAAGACATACACGATGCCAACAAGCATATGAAGAAAAGCTCAATGCCACTGATCATTGAAGTTGTGCAAATCAAAACCACAATGAGATACCATGTCACACCAGTCAGAATGACTATTATTAAAGAGTTAAAAAATAACAGATACTAGCAAGGTTGTGATGAAAGGAACCCTTATACACTGTTGGGAATGTAACTTAGTTCAGCCGTTGTGAAAGCACTGTGGCAATTCCTCAAAGAGCTAAAAACAGAACTATCATTTGGCCGAGCAATCCCATTACGGTATATTCCCAAGTGAATATAAATTGTTCTACCAAAAAGACACATGCACAAATATGTTCACTGCAGCACTGCTTATAATAGCAAAGACATGGAATCAACCTAAAAGTCCATCAATGACAGACTGAATAAAGAACATGTGCTTCTTATACACCATGGAATACTATGAAGCCATAAAAAAGAATAAGATCATGTCTTTGCAGGAACATAGACGGAGCTGGAGGCCATAATCCTTAGCAAACTAATACTGGAACAGAAAACTAAATACCACATATTCTCACTTATAGGTGGGCGCTAAATCATGAGAACACATAGACACAAAAAGGGGAACAACAGACACAGGGAGAAATTGAGGGTGGAGGGTAGGAGGATGAAGAACATCAGAAAAAAATAACTATTGAGTAGTGGGCTTTGTATGTGGGTGATGTAATAATTTATACAACAAATCCCCATGACATGATTTTACCTATATAACAAACCTTCACATGTACCCCTGAACCTGAAAGTTTAAAATAAGCAAAGAAATAAATAATAAAAATAAAAATAGGCAAAAGACTTGAATAGACATTTCTCAAAATAGAGATACAAATGCCAACAGGTATATGAAAAAATATTCAACATCATTAATCACCAGGGAAATGAAAAACAATACCACAATAAGATATCTCACCCCAGTTAGAATGATTATTATCAAAAAGACAAAACATAACAAATGCTGGTGGGGATATGGAGAAAAGGAAATACTTGCACATTGTTGGAAGAAATGTAAAATAGTGCAGCCAAAATGAAAAATGATATGGAGTTTCCTCATAAAACTAAAAATAGAACTAACATATCATCCTGGAATTCCACTGCTGGATATATATCTATAAGAAAGGAAATAGGTATATCAAAGGGCTACCTGTTTACTGCAGCACTATTCAAAATATGAAATGTTTATCAATGGGCTAACAAATGATGGAATATTATTCAGCCACAAGAAAGATTAAAATATTGTCATTTGCAGTAACAAGCATGGAACTGGAGATGATTATGCTAAGTGACATAAGCCAGGCACAGAAATACAAACATCACATGTTGTCACTCATATGCAGGAGCTAAAAATGTAGATCTCATGGACCTCAAAAGTAGAATGGTGACTACCAGAGGCTAGGAAGGAAAATAAGGAGGAATAAAGAGAAGTTAGTAATGGGTACAAAAGTACAGTTAGATAGAAGGAATATGCTCTAGCATTAGATAACATGGTAGGGAAATTACAGTTAACAATAATTTATTGTATTATTTCAAATTAACTAGAAGAAAAAGATTATGTTTCCTACACAAAGAAAAGATAAATGTTTGAGGTGATGGGTATCTCAATTACCCTGATTTAATAATTGGACATTGTATCAAAATATGACATGTACCTTCAAAATATGTACAATTATGACATATCACTTTTAAAAATATAAAAAAGACTTTCCTGGGGCTTAAAGCTTAGTAGGAGAGACATACATGATCACAACCATGCATGCATGTGAACACACACACATACACACACATAATTTTCAACTGAGGGGAGTAAAGGAAATCACTCATCAGCCTGAGTCAGAAGTGACTTCCCTAGAGTTCAGATTGGAAGGTTGACTAGGAGTTAATAACTGCTTTGGCAATCTGGGCCACATCACTCCCCATGTACAAGTTAATACTCCTTTCTGTGCAGAACACAGGGTGTTTCTCTCTTCAATTGTTTCTTAACATTTACCAATATAAGTGATAACTGTGTGCCCAAGGTCAAGTCTGGCAAAGCAGCAGAAGTGAGGCTGAGAAGGGTGGAGGCTCTGGAGCTTAGTTTATGGAATCAATAAAAAATCATTATGAGGTTAGGTTGTGGTTTTCACAGAGACAATATAACCATGTTGGAATTCATATTTTGTGTGGCACAGGCTCAGGCCAGCTATTCTCCCAGATGACCCACAATAGGAGTCTGAAATACACAATACCTTCATGAGATCATGGTAGACATTATTATTACTAGCCCTGTTTTCTGCTGAGCCAGCCTGGCTCAGAATCCTTCTGAGGAATGTCTTCTAGGTGTCCTCCACCAATTGGCTACAGTCAGCATGAGAAGAATTCTATTTGCCAATGTGAGCATAGCTAGTGTATATGCTGATAGTAGTATCTATTAATAAATTCAGTAATGGTTACTGGTGAAGTTATGTAGTCCCCATCAGTGAAAAAAGGAGCTGTGATATCTTAGAGCTGTAACTTTCAAACCTTAAAACAAAGTTTAATACCTTCTTTCTCTAATACAATTTTGAAAAACTGGCATTGAATCATAATTGCAGTCTATAAACCATATAACAAAAGAATTAATGTGCTTGCAGCTGGAAGTGGATTCCCCCCATCTTGGTGCTAATATTTTTACGTTTTTCACCCATACAGAAAATCCCAAACCATCCATGGAATCCTAACCACTATTGACACATTCTGAAAACCACTGTCCCAGATGATTGTCCTGACATGACTTTTGACTATGGTTCATAGTTTGGGGGCTCATGAATTATAAAATTCAAGTTTGATTGGCACCCACTGGCCAGGGTCTTCTAAGACTACAAGAATGGCAGTGGTCTAAAATGTCTTCATAGTTCACATCTTGTTCACAATTCAACTGAGATTTAAAACATTTTTGGATCAGGGACACTGATACGGTTTGGCTGTGCCCTCTCCCAAATCTCATCTTGAATTATAATTCCCATATCCCCACGTGTGGTGGGAGGGACCCAGTGGGAAGTAATTGAATCATGGGGGTGATTCCCCTATGCTATTCTTGTGATAGTGATTTCTCATGAGATCTGATGGTTTTATAAGGGGCCTCCCCCTTGGCTCAATTCTCATTATTCTTTCTCCTCCTGCCTTGTGAAGAAGGATATGTGCTCTTCCCCTTCCACCTCCCCAGCCCTGTGGACCTCCCCAGCCCTGTGGAACTATGAGTCAATCAAACCTCTTTCCTTTACAAAATACCCAGTCTCATACGTGTCCTTATAGCTGTGTGAGAATAGACTAAAACAGTAAATTGGTACCACAGAGAGTGGGGTGCTGCTATAAGGATACCTGAAAATGTGAAAGCAACTTTGGAACTGGGTGATAGGCAGAGGTTGGAATGGTTTGGAGGACTCAGAACAAAATAGGAAAATGTGGGAAAGTTTGCAACTTTGAACTTGGGAGAGATGATTTAGAGTATGTGGTGGAAGAAATTTCCAAGTGGCAAAGTGTTCAAGAGGAAACAGAACATAAAAGTTTGAAAAATTTGCAGGATGATAATGCAGTAGAAAAGCAAAACTCATTTTCTGGGGAGAAATTCAAGCCCTCTGCAGAAATTTGCATGAGTAACCAGGAGTCAAATGTTAGTTACCAAGACAATGGGGAAAATGTCTCCAGGGCATGTCAGATACCTTTGCAGCAGCCCCTCTCATCACAGACCCAGAAGCCTAGGAGGAAAACATTGTTTCGTGGGTCAGGGCCCAAGGCCCCCCTCCTGTGTGCAGCCTAAAGACTTGGTGCCGTGTATTCCAGCCACTCCAGATGTGGCTAAAAGGGGCCAAGATGCAGCTCAGGCCATAGCTTCAGAGAGTGCAAGCCCTAAGCCTTGACAGCTTCCACATGGCATTGAGACTGTGGGTGCACACAAGTCAGGAATTGAGGTTTGGAAACCTCCAGGTGGATTTCAGAGGATGTGTGGAAGTGCCTGGATGTCCAGGCAGAAGTTTGATGCAGGAGTGGAGCTCTCGTGGAAAACTTCTGCTAGGGCAGTGCAGTTGGGAAATGTGGGGTTGAAGCCCCCACACAGAGTCCCCACTGGGGCACTGTCTTTAGTGGAGCTGTGAGAAGAGGGGCACCATCCTCCAGATCCAAGAATGGTAGATCCACCTACAGCTTATACCCGTGTGCCTGGAAAAGCTTCAGGAACTCAACACCAGTCTGTGAAACAGCCTGGAGGGGGCTGTACCCTGGAAAACCACAGGGGTGGAGCTGCCAAAGGTCATGGGAGCCCCCCTTCTTGCATCGGCATGACCTGGAAGTGAGATATGGAGACTAAGGAGATTATTTTGGAGCTTTAAGATTTAATAAATGCCTTGTTGGATTTAGGGCTTGCATGGGGCCTGTAGCCCCTTTGTTTTGGCCAATTTCTCCTATATGGATTGGGAGTATTTACCTAATGCCTATACTTCCATTGTATATAGGAAGTAACTAACTTGTTTTTGATTTTACAGGCTCGTAGGCTGAAGGAACTTGCCTTGTCTCAGATGAGACTTTGGACTTGGACTTTTGGGTGAATGCTAGAATGAGCTAAGACTTTGAGGGATGTTAGAAAGGCATGACTGTGTTTTGAAATGTATGGACACAAGAGTTGAGAAGGACTAGGACTGGAATGATATGGTTTGACTGTACCAAATCTCACCTTTGATTGTAGTTCCCATAATCCCTGTGTATGGTGGGAGGGACCCAGTAGGAGGTAATTGAATCATGGGGGTGGTTTTCCCCATGCTATTCTCATGATAGTGAGTAAGTTCTCATGAGATCTGATGGTGTTTTAATGGGCTTCCCCTTTGGCTCAGCTCTCATTCTTCTCTCTCCTCCCATGTGGTGAAGAAAGATGTGTGTGCTTCCCCTTCTGCCATGATTATAAGTTTCCTGAGGCCCTTTCAGCCCTGCAGAACTGTGAGTCAATTAAATCTCTTTCCTTTATAAATTAGCCAGTCTGCAGTATGTACTTGTAGCTACATGAGAATGAACAAATATAGACACCATTTAAAATCTAATGAAATCTATTGCACTTCTTCCTTTAAAAAATTCTTAAGCAAACATGGAAACATTATTTGACATACAATTCCAAGGACTTTAAGGATCTTTAGAAGCTCTTGATTTAATGATAGAGGCAGCCTGGAAGATGGAGCTCCTGGATGTTTATAGTTAAAGAAAGAAAAAAATGAGCTGACCCTGGACAGGACCATGGGTATTGGGCAGGAACATGAGTTTTCCGTACAGTAGTATTGAGAATTTCTTTTCTTTTAAAAGACCAGTGCTTATTAGAGAAGGCCCTGGTATAATGTTCACATCCAAAATATAAATAAATGGTAATTTGCCTTCATCATTGTTCCTTCTCTTCTCTGTCAGCCATTCCCATCTGCACCTCTAGGAAACTGTGTGTCAGATCCAAAGGCAGTGGTGGATCAGCAAGGACATGACCCTACCCACCTGGGTTCACAAAGGCTGTCCTTGTCCGGTTTGCCAAGTAGGCTTTGTCCCAATGAGATAACATCCTCTAAGCATGAGGCAATTTGCACAACTTCCTCATAAGGATTTTGAACACTTTTCAATGGTTTTTACCCATCAAGAAGAGCTCTGGTCCTACAACCTGTTAGAAAGATCATACGTTTAGAAATAAATCAGAATTGAAAAGCTGTGCTTTGGAGCTTTTATTTATTTTGATGGGGAGAGGTCATACCCCTCTTCTGGGGCCCAGAGGGTACCCATGAAGTGGATGCACACTAGTATTGTGTCCAACTTGCACAATGCTAGTGTTATGCAAGTTGCCTGTAGTTGAATTAGGTGCTGTAGACTGGGGTTTGGTGAATAGATTTTGGGGCAAGATCAAGTAACTGGCTGTCAGGTGCTGCTGGTGAAGGGTACACAGGTGTATTTTACAGATGACAGGAGGCTGGATTAGGCACTCCAGGTTAAGCTTGGTGAGTAGAATTAAGAGCAAGATCAAGAAATCTCTAATTGGCTAGGAGTGATGGAAAGAGGGAGGTCATTGCTCATGAATAACCAATAATGGGAATAAAAGTGTCCCTTTGCTGGATAAACAGCCCCCTCTGGAGAAACTTAAGAGATACACGGCATGGCAGATAGACAGGAAACAAGCTCCTAAAACATGAAACTGTGGTCACATATTGGTGAAACCATACAAGCAGTGAGGCAAGACTGAGCCATGGTCAAGAACAATAGTTAGTATTTCTTGTTGGTGGTCAAGTTGTCTCAGCATAGCCTGCTTCAGTATCAGAGTTTATTGTTTAACCAAGTGGCTCAGCATTTCCCAGGCAACTTCTTAGCTATCTCAGCATTTGGTGTTAAATGGGCTACTTCTTGGGGACTTGAGGTTTTCCGCTGACACTTCAACACTTGAGAGACTTCTGTAAATTTACATGAGGGAAGATTAGAGCACTCTAGAGAAAGAAAAACTCTTGGGCATAGACTTAAGAGGTTGAACAACAGACAGGCTGAGAACGTCAACTAGAAGCTACTGGAACTTCCTCTAAAGCAAGCTAGAAGTCTTTAGGTATTGTAGGTAGTGAGAGGAAGGGAAGAACATAAGTTTGAAATGGAAAGACGGAAGAATAGAAATTTATAATTATAAGGGTTAGGGAATAAGTTGCTTATATGCAATTCTTCAAATTGTGATATAAAATACATTTTGCAATAAAATAGTTAATATTTATTCTTAACATTTTAGTAAAATCACATTTGTATCAAGACAGCTTAATTTAGTTGGAAAGAAGTAACTCTCCGTGTTAGTTATGAAAAAGTCTAACTGGAGCAAAAGACACCTAGGCACTACCATCCACTGGGTGATAATATGTCTTAATTGAGAAAGTAAACCTGGGAATGGTGTTTCTCAACTGGAAATATACATACATGCCCTTTCTGTCAAAGTAATATCTCCTGTCCCCACGGCTGGCTACATAAATTGTTGACTATAAAAGAAAAATTCTAGGCTCCTTATTCAAAATGCAGGAAAAAAGCATTTTCCTTTTTTCTGTTGTCTCTATCGACCTGTTATGGCATTCTTTGTTATTTAACATCAAACTTCTGTACCCTCGCTGGCATCCAAGGGTCACATACCATGACTTGGTGTGCAGGCAGCTGCAGCCCCTACTGGGAAGGTAGCAAAGTGGTGAGAAGCAGGTGCTTCTGAGCTGAGGCTCCAAGCCCCTGCTCATGCTCTATCACCCCATCGGACTTCACTTACAAACACAGATTCAAAGATAAAAATAAGAACATCAAAACTGCAGAGTACTGAGCCTCATGTGCAGGACGGGGAGGGAAAGGAGACCTTCTGAGAGCTCCTAGTCAAACCCTCATTAAGCTGGCCCTGCTCCCATGCCATCAAAAATTCTGACATATTGTCCTTAGTCATGACAAAGCCACTTTGACATAAACTAGTGTGTTCTTCAATGTGTTGCTCATCAAAATCGTCTCCAGAACTTTACACACAGATTCCTGGGTCACACTAAAGAGATTTCTGTTGGATTACAGAAATCCAACAGGAATGTTGGAAGAAATTATTCCCTCATCACTTCACATATTTACTGAGCACCTACCAGGTTCTAGGCCCTGGGGTAAGCTTTATGCACAGAATGAAGACAATAACAGTCAACATCTCTGTCTTCGTGGGCCACATAGTCCACTGAGGAAGACTGTCCAAAAACAAACAAACAAACAAAAATCTAACCATATTTTGTGGAAAGAGTGGTGAAGAAAATACACCAAAGGTAACTGGGAAAGGTTTAGCCTAGAGTAGAGGATGGATGATATTTAAAGCCTACAGTGAGAGTCACCACTATTTATAAGAACCTTCTCAAATAATCCTGATTATTTACCAGTTTAGAGTTTTAACTAAAAGTCCGACTGCTATCTTCATCATGCAAGAGGAATTTGGCAAATCCACCCTCTTTAGTTTGTACTATGAAAGCAATATGAAATCACCAAATCTTATCATAATAATGAATATGCTTTTCATATGATAAGTGCTCTGTAGAGATTTCTCCATCCTACCTCTTGGTTGTGAATCTGCAAATCTATTAATCTTCCAAATACAGTGATGACATGTTTCACAGGCACCGAGAAGGTATACTATGGGCCAAGGCAAGGTTGTAGCATATGACAGAAATGTGGCCAAAAAAACCATATCTCTTAATTCCCAGTCTGTGAGAGACCACAGATGTCGTCACATGTCCATAACACTTAATATCAGACATGAAGCTTCCTTGTTGCCTTCATAGAATCGCTTGTATCTGTCATAGTGTAATTAATGATGGCTGTGGCAAATGGGTCAGTGTGAGGGTAGGGATCTTTTTGTTTTTAACACAGAAAAGCTGTAAGAGACACTGTAGTTCCTCAAAATGCCTAACAAACCTTAAATGCGTATCTCAATTGATCTTTTCTTCTGTTTTATGACTTTTCTCATTACAGTGCCGCAACTGAACTAGGACATGAATAAACAGGCCTAAAAACCTTCACTCATGAAAGTTGGGGATGGTAGACTTGCCCTTCCACATTTCAGGACATCCAGTAATAGAGAATGGTGGAAAGGTGATGTCCAAGCAGAACTTTCTGAACCAATGAAAAATGTGGATCATTGGGAAATCTCCAATAGGACACATTTTAAAAATATCATCACCTAGAAACATTGTGTTGGAGCATTGGAGTAAAATGACAAAACTTAATTAGACCAAAAGAAAGAACAGAGAAAACTATTGCAAAATCAGGGGATGCAGCACAAAACAAAATTGTAGAAATAAATTCAGATCTATTAGTAATAGCAATTACTAGAAATTCAATAGACTTGACAGTTAAAAGTTATAGATCGTTAAGGGGAATGAAAGAAACATCTGAATGATGACTACAGAGAAAGGTCAAAAGTAAAGGGGAAAAGATATACTATACCCCAATCCACTGACGTCATGGTGAAGAGATAGGCCAGTCAAAATAGTCTTCAAGGTAAAATGTCATTAAGCATAAAGAGTATTGCTATATGATGATAAACATTTAATTGCAAACTGTAAACCTTTTAGCATAGCCTCAAAAAATGTATAAGGCCATAAATCTACAATAACAGTGTAAGAATTTACAAATTCCTCTGAGCAACTGATGAATCAAGCAGCAAAACATTTTTATGACTGTATTAAAAGTTTAGATAACATCATTAGCAAGCTTGAGATGAAGAAAAATGACCCCCAGTGAAAGAACAAACCGTATTCTCAATTACACAAGGAGCAGTTGTCAGAATCAACCTTACCCAATAAACCATATTCTCAATTATACAAGGGAGAGTTGTCAAAATCAACCCTATCTACAATTTTGTAGAATTTTATCATCTAGACCATTTTCCACGTCAGAAAT
This sequence comes from Rhinopithecus bieti, assembly GCF_001698545.2. Classification (NCBI taxonomy): domain Eukaryota; kingdom Metazoa; phylum Chordata; class Mammalia; order Primates; family Cercopithecidae; genus Rhinopithecus; species Rhinopithecus bieti. The sequence goes on along the minus strand of NW_016806990.1, from coordinate 1,499,313 downwards.
CAATAATAAATCGTTACATAGCGAAAATTTATATCTTTGAAAATTAATTTTAGAAAGCATTTCTAAATAACTCATAGCCAAAAGTGAGTAATAACAAATACATGCCCAAATTGCAAGATACAATTGAAGCATGCTTTCCGGTGAATTTACAGCTCTAAATGCTTATACTAGAAAAGAAGAAAGCTGAAAATAAATGAGCTTAGCAACTGAAGAAGTTAGAAGAACAACAAAATAAACACAGAGAAAGCAGAAGGAAGGAAACTATAAAGATAAGGGGAAATTAATTAAATGAAAAACAAATATACAGTAGAGAGAATCAACTAAGGCAAAAGTTCATTTTTTGAAAAAAACTAATAAAATAGACATTTTGGGTTCTCAGAAAATATGAAACAGCACTAATAAACAATACTAGAAATGAAAAGAAAACAGTTATAGATAATACTGACTAAAAGTAAAACTATGAAATTAACTTTTGACAAACACAAAACTTGGATAAAGTGAGAATTTCTTAGAAAAGCTATAGCTTAAGAGTGGATTCAAGATGAAATAAAATGCATGAATCTTCTTCTCCTCATTATATAAGTATAATTAAGATTGGAAATGTACTCACACAAAAGCTAGTTCCACATGGTTTCAGAGGTAATTTAAATCAAACAGTGAAAAAACCCTAATTTTCCTTGAGAATCAAAAGAGGGGCATCTTCTGATGGTTTTACATGAAACTAGTATAACCTTGCTACCTAAATTGGATAAAGAAAATATTAGAAATGAAAATTATGGGCTAATCTCGCTTATGATCATAGATGTAAAATGCTAAATAAAACATTATCACTAAAATAAAAAATTAGGCCAAGTTTAAGCTGGGTTTTCCCGGGAATAAGAGGATTATTGAAAATAAAAGAATCAAAAGAATAAAAGAGGAATTAGTTTAATTCTTCAAATAAGAGATGAAGGATCATCTCAAAAGATGCAGAAATATTAAAATATTAAATACTTCTTTATGATTAATGATGTAAAAGATCTCTCAATGCACTGGTAGTGGAAAGCATCCTAGTTTGGCTTCCCGTAACAGCAGACACTGAGGCAGGGAAGCCAGTGCCTCTAGTATTTGGGAGATGATTCAAGAAATATGGATGAATCTCACAGATACAGGTTCAGTGAGACAAACTTTACAAATAGGCAAAACAGCGCTATACACTGCTCAGGAAAATCTATGTACATAATGGCAGTATAAAGCAATGCAAAGGAATGATGCACACAAAATTCAGAAGAGTACCTCACTCTGGTGTTGGTGCCTAGATTTCTTTGAGGAAGAGCAAACAAGGGTTTGAATTCTTTTAGTAAGGTTTACTTTCCTAAGCTAGGCAGTGATGTAAGTGGTTAATGTGACCATTCTTTACGTTTTCGTCAAAAAAGTAAACAAGAAAGAAAAAATATAGAAAAGATACATGTAAATATCAGGGATATAGAGAACACAACTATAAGTAAACAATAGAATACTGGCCGGGCATGGTGGCTCAGGCCTGTAATCCCAGCACTTTGGGAGGCCAAGGCGGGCAGATCACGAGGTCAGAAGATCGAGACCATCCTGGCTAACATGGTGAAACCCCATCTCTACTAAAAATAGCAATAAATAAATAAATAAATAAAAATAAATGAAAAAAATAAAAAAAATTAGGCGGGCGGGGTGGTGAGCCCTTGTAGTCCCAGTTTCTGGGGAGGCTGAGGCAGGACAATGGCGTGAACCCAGGAGGTGGAGGTTGCAGTGAGCTGAGATCACGCCACTGCACTCCAGCCTGGGTGATAGAGTGAGCCTCTGTCTCAAAAATAAACAAAACAAAAAACCAAAAACGATAGAGTGCTATAACCAATACATTACTAACATATGCAAAGCATTGATCAGAGTGATTTGGGAGAGAGAGACAAAAAGAAAGAGAAAGAGAGAGGATATGTTATTACATACAGAATAAATAACTACAAATGAAACATGAAAATATAGTAAAAGTATTTATAAAGACATGTGAACAAATTTGAAAAATTACAGAAATATAAATTGCCAAAATTGACACTAGAAGAAATAAAAAAAAACCTTGAGTACATTAATAACCATTAAAACATCAAAGTAGAAGAAAATATCCCACTCACTCCCAATTATAAGCCTCAGGCCCAGAAAATTTCTAGATGAGGTTTACCAAATTCCTTGACTTCTTCCAGAAAATAGAAAAATAGCTGTTTGGCTTTTCAAATGCGGTTAGTTAAAACCTACTTTAAAACTGGATCAGAATAGTGCAGAAAAGGAAAATTATAGGCAATCAATATTTAAGAATGTAGATGTAAAGCTGCTAACTATAATACTGAGTAACCAAAATGGAGGACAGATACAGACAGATACAGAACATTCCATCCAACAGCAGCAGAATGTACACTCTTCTCAAGTGCACATGGAACATCCTACAGGATAATTCAGATGTTAGGCCACAGAATAAGTCCTAACAATTTTAAGAAGATTGAAATCATATCAAGTACATTTTCTGGTCAGAATGGAATGAAACTAGAAATCAGTAACAGGTGGAATTTTGGAAAATTCACAAATTCAGCAGGCCTTTCCTATCTGTGGGCTCCACATGGATTCAACCAACTGTGGATCAAAAATATATGGAGAAAAATATACAAAAAGGTATAATGATAAAAGTAATACAAATAAAAAATACAGCATAACAACTATTTGCTCATGTTTACATTGAATTAGGTATTGTAAGTTATCTATAGATGATTTGAAGTATCTGAGAGGGTTTGCGGAGGTTATATGCAAATACTATGCCATTTTGTATCAGGGACTTGAGTTCTGTAAATTTCAGTATCCATGGGGATCCTGCAACCAATCCCCAACAGATACTGAAGCGCTTCTGTATGTGGAAATTAAAAGCATGTTCCTGAACAACCAATGAGAAAGAAGAAATCAAAAGGAAAATTAGGCTGAGTGCAGTGGCTCACGCCTATAACCCCAGAACTTTGGGAGCCTGAGGCAAGTGGATCACCTGAGGTTAGGAGTTCGAGACCAGACTGGCCAACATGGGGAAACCCCGTCTTTACTAAAAATACAAAATTAGTCTGGTGTGATAGTGCATGCCTGTAATCCAGCTACCTGGGAGGCTGAGGCAGGAGACTCACTTGAACCTGAGAGGCAGAGGTTGCAATGAGCCGACTCCAGCCTGGACAACAAGAGTGAAACTCTGTCTCAAAAAAAAAAAAAAAAAAAAAAA
>NW_016806990.1:1478981-1495839 GCF_001698545.2 Rhinopithecus bieti | reverse complement strand
AAAAAAAAAAAAAAAAAAAAAAAAAAAGGAAAATTAAAAAATATTTTGAGACAAATGAAAATGAAAACACAACATGCCAAAACTTATGGGATGCAGAAAAGCAGTTCTAAGAGGGAAGTTTTTAGCAATAAACACCTACACTAAAAAAGAAGAAAGATCTCTAACAACTTAAAGTAACACCTCAAGGAAGAAGGAAAGGAAGTACAAATTAACCCCAAAGTCAGTACAAGGAAGGAGACAATAATAGAGCAGAAATAAGTGAAACAGAGACTAGAAAAACAATAGAAGAGATAAATGAAACTGAGTTGTTTTTTGAAAATATAAAATTGACAAATCTTTAGCCATACTAAGAAAAAAAGAGAGAAAATGCAAATAAATAAAATCAGAAATGAAAAGGGAGACATTACAACCGATACCATAGAAATATAAAGGATCATAAGAGACTACTATGAACAATTATACGTCTACAAATTGGAAAACCTAGAAGAAATAAATTCCTGGACACATACAACCTACAAAAATATAACTCAAATCATGATGCAGAATGACAAAGTGACTCATCAAATGATACCGCGTATGTGATTAGTGTGATGGACTAAATCTCAAACATAAAACTTCAGAGTGGACTAGAATGATACACATCAGACTCATGAAAGGGAATACTTTCTGTCAGGGGAGACTGGGAGGTGGGATTCCAAGTGTGGTCAAAGTTGTCTTTAATTTTATCTAAAATTCTTCAACATTCTTTCTATTTGTCTTTTACCCCTACACTCTTCACTTTCTTCTTTCCTCTTCCTTTCCCTTACTGCTTTCTTCTTTCTTACCTTTCTTCTTTCTCTTTTTCTTTCTTCATCCCCCTCAACTTCTCCTTCACTCTCTCCCTTCATTTTTCTTTCCCTTACTTTCTTCTGATATAGACTTATGTTATGCACATAATATTCCAAAAACATACACATAAAACATTCCTGCAGTAAATCTAACAGTACAAATATGTACTTTCTAACTCTTAAATTTTATTTTTTAAGATAAAAAATTAAATGAAGCCTAAATTTTGAAATAAGTCCATGTTCTTTGTGAACTACTTTATTCTAATTTCAAGAATTAGTCTAAATTTAGGCATCACTGCTAATTTAAAAGTGTTTTATTGTGATTATCTATAATTTTCAATCATCTCTTAGAAGCACTGACTTACTTAGCGTGGTATTCAGTTATTGTAAAAGAAAGACAAACCAGACAAGAAAATATGTAGTTTCATGTGGAAAGTTTCACTTCTTTTAAATACCAGAAATGAGTTCACATTCTCAGGGATGAAAGGAATGAATCCAGAATCCTTAAAAGGAATCTTTAACTTGCCTTGAAATAATGTGTATACATCAGTTCTCTCATAAGAATTAATTTCCCCAGAACTGACAACCTTTCCCACAGTCATGGACAACCTTGCTTATATTCATTGCCTGCAAGATTTCCTCATGGCCTGGATCAGAGTGGAAAACATTTCCACCAGGATAATATCTTGAAGAAACAAGTGACAACACCATTGTCTTTGGAAGAGAGGCAGCAGCTGTCATGTGTAGTATTGCCTATCATTGAAAAGTATATTCCTGATGTGATGCTATCTGACAAGTGGTCAACATTAAAACTGGTTTTATTTTTCGTAAGAAACACAAAATGCCCATCTGACTCTGATTTCCAAAGTGGCTTGGCACTGTTCATTCAATGACCGTTGGAAAAAAAATTGAGTTCATTTGGATACTTTCTTGTGGTACGCCTGCGACCAGAGTAAAAGTACTGATGAGATTCTAAATGTTTTGAGGCCTTGCAAACCAGAGATGGACATAAAATAGATATGGTTGTGTAATAGCTCAACGAATGCATGGAGCTCAGACTTTCGACCTAGAAGGCAATCTGCACTGATTTTCTGGCTGTGCCAGAACACAGATAATTATAAACTCTCCCAAGGTGGTTGTTGATGAGACGATTAATGAAATGATGACTATAAAGTGCTAATTGTTATTATGAGGTGTTACTTGGATCAATAAGTTAATCATATTGTGTCAGTCTTGCTGTTGCTTCTCTTCCCCTTTTACTATTGTCTATTCTTTCCATTTGGAACTTATGGTATTTTTACCTTGTATAATTTCTTACTGTATTATAAACATGGCTCTATTACTAACTTTCCCTCTCTCAAATCCTTTGGAGAATATGGAATATAAGCACTTTATATTTATTAATAGCTAAATTTTTCTAGATCTTAGATCCTTTGTGAGCAAGATTGAGTATAAGCAGATTAAACTAAGTAGTTCAATTTATCATGAATCCATGTGCCACTTTGTCAAACAGATGTAGAAGTTTGGAAATAATCTTATCTTATATGCCTTATCATTTTTCAGAGTGCACATAGTAATGTCAGTACTTTGTAAATTCTGACATTCAGCAACCATAGACAAATTCTATTTAATTTCTTTAATAATAAACATATTGGCCTCAAATCTGTTTCTTGCTTCATAAAATAATGTGTGTATATTTGTAAACATTTCTACCTGGCATTGCTTAACTTTCTTTTCTTCTAGGTTTTAACTTGTATTTTTATCTCTGACAAAGTCTTTTATTATTTTGAACTCAGGCTTTAAGACACTATACACAGACACACATACACACACACAAACACACCCCATATATAGAACATATGTACTGCAGGTAAAAAGTACACAAGAATTAAAGATTATAGTTATGTTTTACTATAGCCCTGCATTTGAATTAGGAAAGCAATGTCAAAAACCCAAATGATGTTTTTTATTGCTCAGTTTAAGTGGTATTGTTGGAACACTTAACTGTATAAATATGTGGTTGATGCTGCTGCAAATACCAGTCAGTTCTAATATAGATATTGTTTTCATGCAGTTGAATAGTGTTCTTTATCTGGCTTCATTTCACTCCATATTGGTGGAAGATGAATTCTGAAGAATCTCTGGGTCAAATATATAAATCTGTTTTAGTTTAAAAGAGTAAAAATGTAACTTGTATATAAACCAATTTAATAGTTAAAAAGTGTAGTTTTATATTGAGTATGGGCTTAGAAATCTTGTACATGCTATATTTTTAAGTCAAGTGTGAATCATTAGGATTTGCCAAGATCAAAAATGTAGAGTTGTGTAAGGCCCTGGACATTTGGACAGTTTTCTCTCCCCATATGAGTCATGCTAGGTCACATGTCCAAGTTTGAAATCACTTTGAATTACTGATTTTTTCCCACTCTTTTTCAGACTTTAGTTGAGTCCAAACTGGCTTGAAACCAAACTCAGTGAAGTTGAAAAATAGGCTTAAAATAAACCCTTCAGAGACAAAAAATATTTTCCACCTTCAATAATTTTTTAAGCATCTGGAATTTCAAGTTTGAGCTGTGACGTTTTTTGAAATTTGAATTTTGGATTTGGATTCCCTAATTTTGACATGAACTTCTGAATATGTTCTTCACTAAAAAAAAATTTAAACCTACAGCAAATGTCAACAAATTTCCAATTGAAAAAATGACTTAAATTTTCCATCATTAAAAATGCATCCTGACCAGGTGTGGTGGTTCACCCTAGCACTTTGAGAGGCTGAGAAGGGCTGACCACTTGAGGCCTGGAGTTCGAGACCAGCCTGGCTAACGTGGCAAAACCTCATCTCTACTAAAAATACAAAAATTAACTGGGTGTGGTGGTGGGTGCCTATAATCCCAGCCACTTAGGAGACCGAGGTAGGAGAATCGCTTGAATTTGGGGGGCGGAGGTGGCAGTGAGCCGAGATTGGGCCACTGCACTCCAGCCTGGGTGATAGAGTGAGACTGTCTAAAAAAAAAATTAAATAAAATGCATTGTAAGAGAGTTTGAGAGGAAGGAAAACATTACCCTATGAATGTTAGGGTAAGAGAAAAAGACTTGTGACATGTGATTTCAACATACATTTAAAGTGTATATGAAGAATTGTCATTTTGATGAATGATATGCCTTAATGGCAAGACCTCTTGTTGCAAAGTAAAAATATCAAGTAGTGGCAATGGATGCATCACTGAATATTTCCTGAATTATAAAGGCTATTAGTACCATACTGTATAATATACAATTTGCTGGAAACAATTTAAAAAAATTGTTGTTTAAGAGAAAGCAGGCTATTGTAGTTACACCATTGACAATATTATTTCTTATAAGATTGTTTTATTTTTTAAATTATTAAATTTTTTAAAATACAACAATAACAGAGGCTTTTCATTAAAATTTAAAAATTCAGAATGAAATAAACAATAAGAATTCCAATTCCGTCACCTCTCTTCCTGTTTTCTAGGGAAGGCTTTATTAACATTTTGGCATGTGTCTCATTGTTTTTGAATCCAATAACACAAAATACACAAATATGTGAAAATATGATCTTTCTCTTATGGACTAGGAGAAATGAGAATAACTCATTTCTCATGTCAGAATAACTATTCTTTTCTGCTTGGCCTAGTTGTATTTCTGTTTGTATGAAATTTGTTAAAATGATTTGGAGACAGTTTCCCTAAACAGTTTTGCCTGTCATTTTATTCCACTAAGTTTTGCAGTTTTCTCTAGCATAGAGAGGCAGTTCTGAAATATTTTTTTTGGATGATGTATATGATAGACACATTTGGAAACAGAATTTTCTTTTTACTAATGCAAGCTTTATTATACTTACAATTTCCACCTGAAGAACTTAGTAAATTGACATATGGACCCAGAAGTTTTTATTGGAGTGTTTGTGATTCCAAAATGGATCAAATGGTAAGTGTAAATGTACACTGTTATTTATCTGTAGAGAAAGAAATTTGAACTTCCTAGAAATGAGTGAATATGACTTAAACTAACTGTTTGACAAAAGTCAGTATGAAATTTCAAGGGAAAGTAGTAATGACTCTTCTTGCTGTCAAATTTATGGGTAGATAGGCAGAACCCAGCACTTGCCTCTGGAAAAAACATTTCAGAGCTCTTCTGAAGGGTTTCCACACCTTGGAAAATGCTGCTTATTTCCATAGTAAGCTGCTTCACACTAGTAGCCTTTGAATTTCTAGTTGTCACTAATTAGACACATTTATCCTATGTAACACTGCCGGTCCCCAAGTAATCCACAAATAACATTATCTGTAAGTTCCTTGGCCAAGATAAGACATGGTGTCAGTTATTAAGATCTTTTGTGGCGGGTGGTCCCCAGCATTTTCTTCTCTGACTTCTTGCTTGCTCTGTGAATCTTGTCTCTGCCTCAGTACTTAGCCCTATTTTTTCTATTGTTTCAGATTTTCTTATTCCTGACTCTCCTACTTTTGCCCAATATTCTTATCTTGTTCTTCAGTATCTCTTTTCTTTTGACTCCAATTACTTTTAATATTTACTTTGATCTGTATCTATGTGTTCCTCAATTAGTCACCATTACATTAATGTTTGTTGCTTGGATTGAGCTAGTTTCACACTGTGCCTCTGTGCTTTGTTTTGCTATGACTGTCTTGGTCCTCTATTTCCCTCTTTATTCTTGCTGACACCAGTAATAATACTTTTATCTGTAATCTATACTCTGTGTCCCCATAGGCACACACACACACATATCTGAATAATTTAACTTTTGTAAACATATATATATGTATACATAGTGTATAAATTCATAAATGTTTGACCACATTCTGTTATTTTTCTTTTTGTTTGACTCCCTTCCCCCTTCCCTTTCTGACTACCAAACCTTTTGCCTCTCAACTGTGGGGTAGCCATATTGGCAATCTAGTTTGTATACTACCATATTTTTAACTGTGCTTAAAAATCATATGCATACATACATCTAGAATATACACTTGTACATACAGAATGCATACATATAAAATAATATGTATGTACACACACATACCACACACACACAGAAATACACACTCAAATGTATATGTACACACATATATGAGGGGAGATATTTAACATCCTTTATTGTTTTATTTTTCCCATTTAACATTACCCATACAAATCCTTCCAAATCTAATAATATGACCCCACATTTTCAACAATAGTTGCAAAATATTCTATATGGTAAACATACCATTATTTATGCATCCTCCCATTAACTAAACCTTCACTTTGTCCAGCTTTTATTTCTGACTTCCATTTGGCCTCTTGGTCTTATGATTTATGTTACATATTTGATCTTTCTCTCTGACCTAACCCAAAGAAAGACTTTTAATCCTAAAAAGACACATTTATCATTGAAAAATATTTATAGGTATTTCACTTAGAACTGCTAAATAACAAATTACCCCCCAAACTCAGTGGCTTAAAATATTCATTTTATTTTGCTCCATATTTTGAGGGTAAAAATTCAGGAGTTACTCATGAGGTTGCAATCAGATATTGGCTGAGGCTGCCAATATCTAAAGGCTTGACTTGGTTCAATGTTCAAGATAACTTACTCTCATGACTGGCATTTGCTATTGGTGGTGTTGACTGGAGTACCTGTGGGTGAGTTCTCCAGCACGACAGGCTCAGCGTAATTGGACATCTTTCATGGTGGTTGGCTTCCCCTAGGGTGAGAAGTCCAAGAACATCAGGCAGAAGTTGCATGATATTTTCTTACCTAGACTCAGAAGTTACATGGCATCACTTCTTTCATACTGTTGGTTGAAATAGTCATAAATACACCCACATAGATCCTGTCTCTGGATAGAAGGAATGCCAAAAAGTTTTGGATCCATTTTGAACAACCAATGTCTATGCTCTGGTCACAAATTATTTTAATTTCTCCTACATGCAAAATACAGTCATCCCCTCTCAAGATTCCCCTTCTCCTCTTTATCCCCCTAAGCATGTATCATCCCATTTCAGCATCAGGCTTGGAGATTCAGACTCTTCTTAACTAAACCAACGCTAGGAAGGAGTCTCTTCAGATACTGTTCCCTGGGTTCATCTCTGTAAGTACCATTCTTTCTGATCTGAAGATCTGTGACATAAGAAGCACATTATCTACCCCCACACTCCCAGTAGAAATTGGTGGAATAGACATTAGATAACTTAGAGATACTCTCATTTAAAAAGGGGGGAATGAAAGTGATAATCGCCACTGATTTAGAGCGTGCCTGGAATAAGCTGAGCACAAACTGCCAGTTTTAAATGAGGGATCAACACTGTTGTCTGGGACTAATTGTCTGTAGATTTTGGTTTGCCCTCAGAATCTTGCTTCTATCTGTCTGATTCATCTTTCCTTTCCACAAGAAATGACCGGTGTGGCACCTGAGTCATTTTTTTTAGTCTGCTTCCTGCTCAAAGGCATCCCTCCATTTTGTACAGTCTATATTCATTTCAGTTCAAGCTCATACAATTCCTTTAAAAACTCTGTAAGCTTCTTGTGTACCAATTTAAAATCCACTCCATTAGATAAAATCCACATGCACAGATCTCTCCCAGGTAAGTCCTTCTGTACCTCGGGCTCCCTGTAAGGTGGTTATGAGACCACACTCTTAGTAGTCTTAGAAGTCTTATTATTTAACAGAAAGGCTAACCGGGCAATCCTTAAGATACTTAAAAGGCCTTTTTTTTTTGTTTGAAAATGTCTCTGAGGCACCATCTAAAATGATTCTGAAGTTTTAAAAATTGCAGTCACAGCATAGTCTTCGTATTGACCATGAGATCACATTTTTCTAGATTCAATATTTATCCTAAGATGTTTTCTTACGTTTAGAATTTTTTTTCTGGGAGAGATTGGAAACAGAGTTGTATTCAAGTCCATTAAGCCTTGGCTTCTTTCTATTTTCTCCACATAATCTTGGAAACTGAACACTTTCTTCTTTGGCTCATCTTGCTCTATCTATGCCTTATAAATATATGGTTAAAAGAAATCAACGGACCTTTTCATTCTGCCTAGTGATCTCCTTAGCCAAATCCATCACTTCCTGAGGCACATTTTCTATTTTCTGTTACTGCAGGAATGGTTTAGCTAAATTTTCCCTCTATAGAACAAGAATTCCCTTTCCTCCAGCTTCTAATAACATTTTTCTCAATTACCTTGAAGCTCTCACTGAGCATTTTCTAGGGCCATTAGACTTCTGACAGTAGTCTCCTTAATCCTTCCAGCTTTTTCTCAGCACCCAGACTCAGTGTTCAGCACTCAGTCTCAAAGTCAATGCACATTTTTTGGGTTTTGTTGTTATTATTTTTGTTTTCAACAGTAACCCACTTCTAGGTAACTAATTCTGTTTTGATTACTATTGCTGTGTAACAAATTACTCTGAAACTTAGCAACTTACTCTTTGTTTTGCTCACAATTTTATGGGCTAGGAATTTGGAAAGGGCTTGGAGGAGTGATTCTTGCTTGAATCTCTTCTGCAGTTGCAGGCAGATATCAGCTGGAGATATAGTAGCCTAAGGATACAGTAGTTAAGTTGGGGATACAGTAGCCCAGTTGGGCTTGATGTTCAAGATGCCTCCCTCACATTACTGGGAATTTATGTTGGCTGTTCAACAGGAGCTCACCTGGGCTTTTACTGAATGCCTACACATGGCCTTTCCAGCATGGTGGTTGCAGGATAGTTGGACTTATTTCATGGTGCTTGGCTTCTTCTAGAGAGCGTTCCAAGAGGATCAGACTGAAACTGTATCGCCTTTTCTGACTTAGCCTTGGAAACCACATCACTTACACTATATTCTATTGGCTAAAGCAATCCTAAGTTTTTCTGGTTTCAAGGGGATAGGACATAGATCCTTTGATCTACCTTTTGATATGAGTGTCAAGAAATTTTTGACCCATATGTTAAATTCACCACACTAGGGTAAGCATATCAACAAATGGCCTTGATAATCTGTTTGTTTACTAATTTGAGAGTAGAGCAAACTACTCACTTGAACAATATCCTTTATGCCATGTTGGTTAAATTATTCCTGCAGCTGGTCCAAATGTGGTATCTCTAGCAGTCCATCTTTTTTCTTTAATCACAGGACTGCTGAAAAAGCTGGCTGTAAAATACTAGACTCAGCATGTTGGCAAAAGAAAACAGGGCCCTCAACAAGGCATATCTGGTGACAAAAACAATTTTCAGAACTTTATCTTTCAATTTAGACATCTAGTTTACCCAGTCTTCTCTCTTAGCTTATTAAATAACTGCAAGGGGCACACCTAGACTTTGCCAGCTTTTTTTTTTTTTTTTTTCTAATACAGTGATGATGGGGTTTCAGGCGGCTCCTGCAGGATAATGTCTTGGCTTGACTAGTGAGTAACACTTCTATATGTGTTTTACAAAGATAAACAGCTAAATCAAAAGAATGCAGATGCAGGTTTTCCTTGTTGGGAAAATGACTGGAGTCTACTGTAAACAGACATCCATGTAGCATATCAAGACTGTCATTAAATCCAGAGGTGACACTTGAGAAGCTCACAGGGGAACTAGTGGCTTTCAACTTGAATGGGAAAAGCATTTGGAATTTTGGACCCACTTGACAGTGCTTTCTCATTATGGAGGCTGGCATCCCTGTTGCCTGGATCGGCATAGCAGCTTCAAATACAAGGAAAGAATTGAAAAACAGCCAGAGTATTAAATTATTAGTTAATGTAATATCAGATAGGTAATCAAAGGGCTAAGAATTATTTCACTTAAGACAAAGAAAAAAGAATCAGAATTACCTCTTGATTAATCCTCTCATGCTCTATCTTTATCCAGAATAGTCTTGTCCTTTCTTGGTGGTCTGGTGACCTCTCTCTCCTCCACCCACTGGCTCTCCTCTCAAACACGTCCATTGCAATACTGGATCTTTAATTTTCCCCCAGATTGTTAAACTTTTTATAGAGAGCTCCTTTTGCCTTCTCAACTTAACCAAAACACGAATTTGCTCTGATGGCACTCCCTTCCTCAAACCCAGCTGGAGGGGAGGCTGTCCATTCTCCCTCTCCCCAGGTCCTGGGGTTAGAAGATTAAACCAGCTTTCTCCTAGCTTTCTTACTTGACCACTCTGTGATATTGGCACAAATCTTTAAATCCTCCTTCTGAAAACTCTCTGCTCTCTTGGTTTCCAATATGTTATTCTCTGTGATTATAACCTTTCTTCATAGACTTTTTGTATTGGTTCCTTCCCTTTGCCCTGCCCTCTTAGGATTGGTATTCTCTTGGTGTTTTCCCTGTCTAAAATCATGTTCATAATCTCCAGCTTTCTCCAAATCCTCGTCCTCTGCTTCCCCAATATATTTATTCTTTTTCTGTAGTTCTTATTTTAGTTAATGGTATATTCATCTGGTTGACCACCAAACTGAAAACCTCAGGGTCAACCCTTATCCCAAGGTGTAGTCAGTGACCGCATATGGTAGATGCTGCCTCTAAATTATTTCTCAATTCAATCTCTATCATTCAGTAACTGTCATTGTCTTAGTTCAGACATCATCGTCTCTAATCTGATCTTGGGAATCTCTTACGTGATTTCACTCCCTTTGGGCTCTTACCCTACAAACCCATTCTCCATAGTGATCTTTCCATTACACAAGTGGAAACATGTTATTTTCTTTTATCAAAGTCCCTTGTGGTTCTTTGTTTTCTGCAGGATTAAATTCATTAAACCAGCTCAGCTTTCCAGGTTCATGTCCTGCTTGTTCTTCCTAGCTTTATGGGGCAGCTTTCTACTTCTTTAAAACAGCATGTAATATGCTCTTTCATGTACAGACTGGATACACTTAGTATCTGGAATGTTTTCCTTCCTTGTTCCTTCTTCCTTTGAAAATCAGCCCTTTTCAAGACATGGCTCAAATATTACCTCCGTGGTTGAGTTTCTTCTATTACAGCACCTAAGAAAAAAAATGGAATAAACAATATTTACTGAAAGTTAGGTGTTTTGCCAAGTGCTTAAAAGTTGTAATTTCATTTGATTTTCATAACAGCTCATGCAGTAATTATTATTACCCTATTTTATAGATCAAGAAACTGGGCTTTAGAGAGGAGGGATAATTTCTTGAGAATGTCAATTTACTGAGGGCAAGGATTGTGTCTACTTAGCTCTATGCCCCCTCAGCACCTAATTCACTAGCTAGCAATAGTAAGCATTCAATAAATATTTATTGAAGGAAGACTAATGAAAGGCTATTCCATTAAAGCTGGAGCTACAAAGAGGTAAAAATCTGTAACAGAAATTCTCAAAATAGTGGGGGTTACATGGGATAGAAACATGGGATAGAAAATAGGAGTAGAGGCAAAGGAGAGAAAATGGGGAAAATGTTTTTTTCAAAAAGGAAATGTAAGACTTGATTGATCTCAAAACAGTAACACTTTAATGTTGATATTCATAGGAATACATGGATATAAAGATGAGGAAAGGGTTTCTCTCTTCATATAATATTTGTGGATTGTTCCAAATCAATAAATCTTGGTAGATAATAATGTACCAAATAAAAGTAGGAAAATGAATACAATAGGACACCCAACAGTTTATGTATTTTAAGTTGACATTTCCCAATGTGTTAAAAAATCGTATGATTTTGGTTTTGCCTCTTCAGTCTATCTTACCACATTATGAATGTTTTACAATTCAGCTAAATTTCTAAAAGTTAAAAAATTAAAAGTAATTTCAAAGCTCTTTAAGGCTTTTATGTTTTAAAAATAAGTATTAATGTTTGCTTAACTAATATTTGAGATTTATATAATTTTGCCTTGCATTAAATGATAATGTTATAAAGTTTCAGGTGGATCAACATTTAAAAAATTAAACTATGAAAATATTAAAGTGCAAGTGGATATTTTTTAAAAAGAAATGCAAAATAAACATGAAACTTCATGTTTATTTGCCATGGAGGACAAATTTTACGTATTTTTTTTCATAAGGTACCTCTAAAATAGACCAAGAACTCCTGGAATTTTAGCGGGTGGTTTTGAGAATGTTCTAGGAGCCCAAACACCTAGTTGTAAATTGAACAAAGTGAGGCAAGAAAGTAAGTGGGATTCATTAAGGGTCATACATAAAGTAAGATTAGAGCCAGTGACCATCACCCAAAACATTTCCAAGTCTTTGATTTCTTTTTATTTTCACAGTTACTATAAACTAAAATAAGTGCTTTATTATCAATAGAGGAACAAAGCCGTCTAGTTGATGACATCAGTACATTGGCAGCTTCTGTGGTTTATTAAGGAAGGGGGGATTCACTTAGGTTGTCTTTCTGTCGCCTTCCCTAGGATGGGCCCCGTGAGGGCGAACACTGCAGAGTCAGAGGCATAAAATGTGATAAATACCCTCAAAATATGGTTTGAGCCTCTAACTTCAGGAGTTACAGGAAACATAACTTAGAAAGAGGCAATTAGGAAGGATGTGCTTATCTTAGGTTTTCCCAGATTAAATATAACCTTGCATTTGAGTATAAAACTGCCAGAGCTAGTAATACTTTGGTTTATTTTAGGGGGGAAGGGAGGGCGGATATTCACACAAGTCAATTAAAAAAGAAATTCTTGCTTAAGAATTATCTTTATGGCTCACAACTGTAAACTGTTCTATATTCTCTATTTATTAAATAAAAATTATTATTCATGGCCTCTTCACTCCTTTTCATGCTCTAGTCTTAAGTTTTACTCATAAGTGTAGAAGGATCTGCTTTTACTCAGAAGGGTTTTGAAGATTTCCAGAACCAGGGTCCTTGCGTTTCTCCCACTAGTACTTATCCAAAGCTGAGGGATCCGCTTGGGGCTCTCTGAGAGCAAGCCTTTTGATTGTCCTCCTTTTGGCCAGCTGCCAGCTTTGCTGCGTGATGATTAAGTGTGCTTTTACCCAAAAAAGTTCAGAAAAGCTTTAATTATTCTTGAAAAACAGAAAGTGTTATCAGACTTTGTACACAATTGGAAGCCAGATGATGTCCAGCTTTTCTTACCTCTAGACAGATGCTGCTACAAAGAGACCAATCAACAACTGCTCAGCAGAGATACAGATCTGAAGCACAGAAGTGCAATAGACATTCCTCATGCCTTCGCCAGGTACCACTGCACTCCTCTATCTCATGTCATTTCCTGCCCACTCCTCTGGCCTTTCCAAATATCCAGGTATTTATTGGAATTTTTATTATGCCACATGCACAGCGTTATATTTTATATATGGAGGGTAGGTCGCTATAGTTCATTTGGCCTTGCCTGCCACTTTATTCAAACCAGTGCAAGGACTCCGAAAAACATCAAGAAAGATTATCACAGTGAAAGAATGAAATAAGGTTTAGGTGCAAAGTAGAGGGAAGGGGAAAAGAGCCTATTTACATTTAGGAGGTGATAAAAGTAAGTTCTTGCATTATTTGAAGCAGGTAATACATATTATTTTATGGAACAAATTGTAATTTAACAAGTAATTGTAATTTAAATATAGGACATCTTGTTATAAGCAGTAAAATAAGTTGTTATCTACAGTACTGTTTATAACAAGATGTCCCATATTTTAGGTATTTTCTTACAGTAGAGAACTAAAAATCAATTTCTGATATTTCTCCAATCTGCCAAATAAGATCATTTTCTTACCCCACCTTGACTCAAGCCTCATGTTCCAGCTTTTTTATTTGTATAACTCTCACCTTCTGGACCCAAGGTGGGAAGAGAACCATTTTCAGCCCTGAATAGACACTCAGTCTTTTGGCTTTCACTAAACTACACAGTCAGATCCAGGTAGGCAAGACAAGTTGGTCTCATTTTGCTTGGAACCTGCTTAGTCAATGCTGATTAAACCTGAATTGCCTTTGTGGTTTGGTCACAAGAGTTGGTAACTGAACCTCATTTGATTCGGTCACTGTTGTTTACCAAACTTTCATCCTCCTTCAGTATTGGCCCAGAGTAGGATTCATTCAGTCATATACTTTCTAGTTTAATATGCACCAGCTGCTAAGGGAGATAAAATAAATGAGATGGATATAGCCCTGAATTTGGGAACTTAAGGTCTATTTGGGAATACAGATCACTAAGCAGGCAATTACACATCTCTTAAGTGCTGGGAAAGAGAAAGAACACTGTGTTATGTAGTCACCAAGGGAGGATGCATAATCCTGCCCTGAACATCAGGGAAGGCTTCCTGGAAAAGATGGCATGTAAGTTGAGGCTCACAGGATGAGTTGGAGTTAGCCAAGTGACACTTGGAAAAAAGAGTGCTTCAGATGCAGAAGAGAGTGCTTTGGGGTAAGTAGAAGTCTGGAGAAGAGAAGGCATGGCATATCTGAGGAAAGGAAAGGAATTCCACATTAGTAGATCATAGTGCATGGGTTTAGTAGGCAAGGGTGAGACTAGGAGGTGGGGCGGGGGACAGAATAAGTAATGGCTTCACTGGGCTTTGTGAACCACATGGCTCAGATTGAACTTTACCTTGAAGGTTTTGGGAAGTGCCTGGAAGAGTAATGTGGTGGGATTTGTGTCTCTAAAAAGATCATGCTGTCTAAAGGAAGGAGAATGGACTGGTGCGACACAGTTGGGGAGCTGCTGCATTAGCCCAGCCAAGAGGCCTGTTCTAGTTTGGTAGCATTGAGCCTGCAGTGAAGCCAGTGGACAGGAGATAGCTTTAGGAGGTGGAATTGATACACTCAGTGATTGATGAGATTTAGGGAATCACAGAGTGGAAGGAGGCATGCATGATACCTCTGTTTCTAGTTGAATAACTGTATAAATTATGGCTTTTTTCCTTGAGGTAGACAAGGAAAAGCATGGGTTTTTCCTAGTTTCCTGTGATCTGCCATACTTTCTTAACAATTCTTCTCACACTCACTGGTCTTGTCTTTCCCTCATTTCCCTGTTTTCTCTAAGGTTGTTTAGGCATTCAGTAAATACCTGAACAACTCTAGCCTTGCTCTCTTGACCTGGAAATATGGGAGAGACTGTTCAATCTCTCTGTTATGTTTACAAAGAGCCATGAGCCTCTGGAGGGAGAGAAAAAGGTCAAGAATGAATATTTCCCATTAGTGCCAAGCTTACCTGAAAGAGCTCCTGGCTTTGTCCCATTTTAGAGGGGCTTAACTTTTCTCATTTGGAAAACCTTGTTTCATTATGTTCATGCATTTGTACCTACTTTCTTCTCTGTTACAAATGTTTTCTACCACTTATTTTT
Source organism: Rhinopithecus bieti (assembly GCF_001698545.2). Classification (NCBI taxonomy): domain Eukaryota; kingdom Metazoa; phylum Chordata; class Mammalia; order Primates; family Cercopithecidae; genus Rhinopithecus; species Rhinopithecus bieti. The sequence goes on along the minus strand of NW_016806990.1, from coordinate 1,480,792 downwards.
CAGACAAAGTTTTGCCAATCTGCTTAGGCCCAGATCAGCTATGACCTCTTCAATGAAGCTATTCCCAGCTCCCACAGGGAGAACTTTGTGGCTCCATCCCTGTTCTTCTACATCCCTTTGTCTGTATCTCAATCACAGGACTTACTACCCATTGTATTGTCTGTCTCCTTCCTCCACACCTTCTGACCATCCCATCACCTCACACTGGATTACATCAGCTCCTTGAAGGCAGGGATTCTATCTGTTTTATTTCTGTTTCTGTCATCATAAAGGGTTGGACTTACACATACTAGGTGTCCAAGAAGGGTTTAATGAGAAACTATGAATGAATTCCTCATAGACTTTCTTTACAAATTGGTTTAAATGTCCACCTCCCTCCAAGTAGTTGTTTTAGTTAAGTTTATTCCTTAGCCAATTTACCAATACATATTTGAGTCTTTCTTATAATAATTGTCCTTTTATGTAAATAATTAAGCCAACCCTGTGACACTCCTGAGTTTGTTATGAAATGCTAAGCTTCCTAAGGACAGACAAGTGTTGTTTCTGTACAACACTGACCACTCCAATTCTCTAATATAATGTACAGTGTCTCAAAAATATGGGGTTAGTTGTGACACCTTAGGTAAATTACTTAAACCTTTCTAATAAACCTAAGTCAGATATAAAAGGTAATTATTTCTATCCCATTAATATGCTACAAGAATTAGTTGAGAAAAACGCATTTAGAGCATTTAGGACAGTACCTGGAGCACAGTAAAAAAGCTCAATAAATGCCATCTTTGCTTAATCTCTGCTTTCTACATATTTAAAATTCATATATATTTGTGATTTTTTTTCAACTTTATCTTAACGGACTGGTGATTGCATGTGTGTATGTGTGTGTATTCATTTAACAGATGTTGATAAATCAACTATTTATTAATTTTATTTTTCATTTTCATATTTTAGATTTAGGGGATGCATGTGTAGGTGTATTACATGGGTAATAAATCACAATATGTGTGACGTTGACACTTGGGCTTCTCATTTTTCCATTGCCCAAGTCATCAACATAGTACCTGATAGGTAGTTTTTCAACTCTTATTTATTTGGATTTATTTTTACCAAAGTTCATACTCATAATTCCATGATTAATGATTAAAGAAAGCAGTGTGTATTAAATACATCACCTTGGTCAGAAGAGCACTCTACATTTGCTTTTGGCAACAACTTTGTTAAATCTCATGTTTTGCTGTTAATTTATCATTTAACGTTTGCTTATATATTTCTTCTTGCTCCAATGGGAACTGTATCTTTTATTTCTTTGGATCCCTATAGTGCTAAGTAATAGGCTTTGTGCTTATTAGGCATTCAGTAAATATCTGAACAACTCTAGCCTTGCTCTCTTGACCTAGAAATATGAGAGAAACTGTTCAAACTCCCTAGTTGTGTCTACAAAGAGCCATGAGCCTCTGAAGGGAGAGGAAAAGAGGTCAAGAATGAATATTTCCCATTAGCATAGAAGACTTTGAGAGCCCTCTCATCTTTTTCTCTGAAGTTGTAGGGAGTTCTGTTTCCTTTTACCAGTGCTCCATGTTGCAGGACCCAAAGTGAATTTTGGGGGAACTCAGGGAAGATGAGAGCTGATCCAAGATTCTGCACTAACATCCATAGCCACAGTATTCAGAAATCAAGCATCTGGGTTCAGAAATGATGACGTGCTTTAGTGAAGCATGTGGTTAAAGGGCCAGTAAGTCTTCTAATTATGCAATCCCCAGCCTTCTATGAATACCGATGATAAAAGAACAAAGCATCCCTCCCCCCTACCTCTC
>NW_016806990.1:1472900-1477962 GCF_001698545.2 Rhinopithecus bieti | reverse complement strand
TTTTTTTTTTTTTTTTTTTTTTTTGCCCCACTGTAACATCTGCTTGACTGTGATGTCACATTCCCCACCATCCCCCAGCAAGGAGACAGTGAGAAATGACTGTTCATTGATTGCTGAGTATGTGGTATACTGCAGTTATGGGTCTTGACGTTGAAAATGATGTTGAGAAGAGGGTGTGGGAGGAGTGGATCAAATGGGATAGTGTGTTGAGAAAGCTTCGTCAAAGTTCATTCACCATTTTTGCACACTTCTTATAGAACAGGTGCTATGCTAAGCATAAAGATATGGGATGAACAAGACAGACTTGGTCCCTGCACTCATAGCTCTGACAGTTTAATGGGGGAAGAGAGACCTGTTTTAAAAGGAAGGCTTTGAGCAAGGATAACTGAGGGACATAACATAGTTTCCAGGGTCTGTGAAAGACTTCTTGGGGTTCTAACTCAAGCAAAAAAGTCTTCTTCGAAACTCAGTTGTCGTCCTTTTGTTGTTACTCTTGTTGGAGGGCTCAAGATCTATCCCTGACATACATTAACCATCAACCGGGCATGCGCATGTCCAATGTAAGGTACTTGTGTCTTCAGAAAAAGGTCACACTGCAATAAAAGTGCAAATGTTATTTGAAAGACAGCAAAGCTCGGTGAATACCAGTATTAATAAAATTATCAGAGGATTAATCTAGGAACATTAAGCTATAAACCCCTGAGTTACATAGTTTACATATTTACTAGTCCAATCCGATTGTCAGGAAACTGAGGAAATGGAACTCAGGAAAAGTCTGTCACAGAGCTAAACATTTGATGAATGAATAAGTAAATGGTTGAATGGATTGGCACTAGTCTACATATACCTTTTAAGATATCTGTCAATTTATTCTAAGATTTCCTACATATTTTTCTCAGTGATTCTTTTAGTTTCAGAAGTTAGATTAGAATGTGAGTACTTCTGGAGAAAGTTACAGTAACCACTACATTTTATTAATATGATTATTCTTATTATTTCATAACACCTAATGAGCAATGTCATTTAATTCTATGGGAGTGAAAGTCAAGCAAGCATATTTTAAAATCATTAAGTATAAAGCACTAATATTTTAAGAGCTTTTTATTTTCTGCCAAAAATGGACATTAAAAGAGGTTTTTTTTAAATTTAATGATTCACCCATTTCACAGATTTAAAAAATGAAGTTTCGACACTTCTCTAGGTTTCACATGGAAAATCAGTGGCAGATGAAAGAAACTCAGGAATTTATTTTTTCAACTTGTGCTTAACCAATTGGAGACAGGCTGTCTCCAGGCTATATTTTATTTCTAATAGCTATAAAGTGAATGAACTCAAAGAACAGTCCAGTGTCCTGCTGCAATTGATATGAAAAAGGACAGGGGAAGAAAAGATTCCTCATTAATGGATTTATATTCTAGTGATAGGGTTGGGGGGAGAAAGGTCATTTTGAAAAGAAAAGTGAAATATAGAGCATGCAGAAAAATTATCTTGTTATCTGACTCAGAGACATGAGGCTGCATGTTATCCTCTGTTCGTTTATTTTTTCTCCTAGTTTTCCTTTTATTTTTAGATAAATGTGAGTCAGACAGATGAGACGAGTAATTTTTAGAAACTCTCTTCTCTTGCAAGCTTTTGGGAGCGGAGTTTTTCTCTTTTTATATGGTCTAATTGGAAGTGCCATTTAATTGTAAAGGAAGAAAATTGGGCAGGTAAATTAGTAAGAACAAATAAATGTCTTATGAAAAGTTGAGGTTACCTTCTTATTAAGTATATTAGCTCACAATCAGAAAAAATTTAAAGCTTAATTGAAAAACTGAAATTGACGTTCTCTCTAGGTTTTTTTTTTGTTTGTTTGTTTGTTTGTTTGTTTGTTGTTTGTTTTGTTTTTTTTTAAGGGGAAAGGCATTATAACTCTGAAAAGATTTTTTAGTTTAGTAAAGAGCATGGGATTAGAAAGTAACTAACTACTTTGGTGGTTTTATGTTTAGTGACAAGTTTCTTACACATAAACAACTTAATTTAATTTTCAACAGTTACTTCACCAGGGATGTTTTTATTTATTTTTTTCAAAGTGCAGACAAGGAACTTTAAGCCTTGAGAGTGTAAATGTATTGGCATAGTATCCTGGGTTCAAATCCAGCTTTGTCTGGCTCTGACCCTCTGCTCCTTCCCCACCCAAAATTTCTCCTGAGGTATCTACTAGCTTCTGGTATTGGGGATGTGGCTGAGTGAAGCACACTGTGTCCCACTGACTTCACATCCAGACACACACAAGTGAGTGAGATACAGCCTGTGACTGAGGGCATAATGGAGTATGTACTAGGCACTGTTGTGGCACGAAGGGGGAATGATCAACTCTGCTTGGACTGAGTGGAGCAGGTCAGCCAAGATTTTATGGAGGAGGAGAAAAGCCATTTGAGCTAGGTCTTCCTTGTTGAGAAGGCACAGTAGGTCACCTGAGATGGAAGGAAAAGTCTGTCCAGAATGGCTTGAAACAGTGGCATGGAGGATATGATTGCAAAATTGTGAGATAAAATGCAGGACACACAGTTAAAGTTGAACTTCCCATTAAAGCACAAATAATGGCTTAGTATATCCTATGCAATAACTGGAACATATATGAACCTGTTATTTGTGGGTTATTGGAAATTCAAATTTAACTGAGCGTTCTGTGATTCAGTTTGTTAAATCTGGTCATGCTATGCATTCAGGCTTTGTTGGAGCGTATCATGTAAGGCTGGGGGCATCAGGAGGGTTGCTGAGAGAGTTAGGTTGAGGCTTACACTTGGGGAAACTGGTCTTTGCTATACATGGCAAATAGGATTAAAAGTAGCTTTACTCTACACAATGGATGTCTGTTCATCCTATGGCTTAGTAGGTGATATATGCCACTTATCAGTTAAAAACACAGTTTGAATAAAGCATTGTCTCTAACGAAAAGTACTTTTTTGCTCAAGGAGTCACGTAATAAAATTACCTATAACAGATTTTCAAATTAATTCCTAATGTCTGAATATTCTTTTCTCCATAAGAGAAATGTATGAGAAAGGGAAGAAATGCTTCAGAGGGAGGAGAAAGTTAAATAAAACCAGCGAGAGAAAAAACAGATACATTTATATGGCATATATGTGTTTCCTGTTTAATTTTTAAGTGGGACAAAAAAGACAGATGAAATTGCATTATCCCTGTGCAAATCCCGTCTAAACTAAAGCAAAGATATTTTACTGTGACTCAGGAACGTGGAATTCTTCCCAGAGTCACAGAAGACGGCACAGCCTGGGGACAATCGGGAATCACCTGGAGGATGGCAGGTAGCACTGTTACATTTACTTAAAAATTTGGCCAGGCATGGTGGTTCACCCCTGTAATCCAGCACTTTGGGAGGCCAAGATGGGAGGATAGCTTGAAGCCTAGAGTTTGAGACCAGCCTGGGCAACAAAATGAGACCTTATCTCTAAAAGATTTAACCTTTTAAAAAATTTTAAAATTTGAGGATCACAGATTGTTTAAAAGGTATTTTATTTTGTGTTTTTTTCTTATGATGTCCCATGTATCTCTGACATTGGCTCATTTTGCATGTCTCCTACATTTGTGGTATTGGTTGAAAGGCTTCATCTAAACATTTCGATATAACATTTAGAAAATAAAATGGCTTGTGAGAGCAGTGACTGCATACCAATTTAGATTTTTCTCTCCCTCCTCATTAAATATGTGACTATGTCTTTTGTTTACTTTTCTCCTTACTCCAGAGAGGATTTAAGGCAGCTCATAAATATGTGCGAGACCTATCACTCCTACGCATGTGGTCATTCAAGCGTTTTGATGATTGTACATTTTAAAGCTAAATGCAAAGACCTCTTTATAATTAGTTTGTGTGTGCTTCTGAGGGAAGTTATGGTAATCATTACTTTTGTTGTTATTATTTCATTGTATCTAATGAACAATGGTAATAAATCCCGTGGGAACCAACCATAGTATAACATAATATATTTTGAAAACCATTAGATATAAAATTCTAATTGACTTGGAGAAGTTTCATTCATTTCATTTTATTTAGTAGGATATTTCATTGTCCTTTGCTTAAGCCTTTCTTTGCTTTAGATGAGGTTAAGGAAAGACAAAAATCTAACTGTGATAAACACAGTCTGAATTTCATTATTAACACTTTCATATAAAGATAGATTAATAGCCAAAGTAGATGCTGGTCATAATGAATGACTTTTGATTCACTGTTTTCCTGAATTATTTTACTTTGGTAGGCATGTTATTTCTGCTTAAAAATAAAGTGCTATTAGTAATCAAGGATGTGAGTTCATAATGAGTAAGTTAAATTTTAAACCATGGTTTATTTGAGATTTTGCTTTGTCTGGGAAAGGATTTAAACCTCAGTAAGAATGATTTAGGGGTTAGAAAAACAAATCTTTGATAGGGAGAGTGTAACATGTTGGAATGGGTTGTCTTCTCAACGTTTTTTAATGATTTGGCAGGCATCTTGTCAAATGAGCTGGGGTTTTATTGAATCTGATAATGGTAATATTAGGCTCCAAATGAGTTTGACAGGGTGCCCAAATGGCTGGATCTCACAGGATAAAGTTTAATAGGAATAAGCGATAAACACATAGCCCATTACCTGGATTCAGAAAAGCAACTGGAAAAATACTTTACATTGAAAACAATGAAAACAGTGCGCTAGAGCTTTTAGATAACAGCGAGTTCGATATAAGTCAAGAGAGTGGTGGGATGCTATAAGTCTAATAGGATTTAGAATCAATTTTAGAGCAAGCTTGCCAGACTGAGGAAGATATAACCCCAAATCTACATTCCATAGTGGGCAAAACTTTTTTTTAAAAAAATACTGACTTTATATCTAGATGCCACACCTTAAAAGCATACTTTTAAAACAAAATATGTACTTGATGAGAAGATATAAAACCATGTCAAAAATGAAAAAGGAAGGAAAACTAGGAATAGAAGATGTTTTACCCAGAGAAAAGAAGAGCTTCATTGTTAAAGAGGAAAAGGTTTGTTCTCTCTGATGTTGAATTTCTTTTTTTTTTTTTTA
>NW_016806990.1:1435406-1470918 GCF_001698545.2 Rhinopithecus bieti | reverse complement strand
CTCTCTTCAAAGCTGTCAGACAGGGACATTTAAGTCTGCAGAAGTTTCTGCTGCCTTTTGTTCAGCTATGCCCTGCCCCCAGAGGTGGAATCTACAGAGGCAGGCAGGCCTCCTTGAGCTGTGGTGGGCTGCACCCAGTTTGAGCTTCCAGGCTGCTTTGTTTACCTATACTTAAGCCTCAGCAATGGCGGGCGCCCCTCCCCCAGCCTTGCTGCTGCCTTGCCCTTAGATCACAGACTGCTATACTAGCAATGAGGGAGGCTCCGTGGGCATGGGACCCTCCCGTCCAGGTGTGGGATATAATCTCCTGGTGTGCTGTTTGCTAAGACCCTTGGTAAAGCGCAGTATTGGGGTGGGAGTTACCCGATTTTCCAGGTGTTGTGGGTCTCAGTTTCCCTGACTAGGAAAAGGGATTCCCTTCCCCCTTGCACTTCCCAGATGAGGTGATGCCTCGCCCTGCTTCAGCTCTTGGTGGTCGGGCTGCAGTAGCTGACCAGCACCGATTGTCCAGCACTCCCTAGTGAGATGAACCTGGTACCTCAGTTGAAAATGCAGAAATCACCCATCTTCTGTGTCACTCGCGCTGGGAGCTGGAGACTGGAGCTGTTCCTATTTGGCCATCTTGCACCGAGGTCCTGATGTTGAATTTCTACAAGGATCAATATGTAGAAGTTTCTGTATAAGAATGAACTTACTTGCAATCAACACTTTGTAGATAGAATGGGCTGCCATTGTATGGATATGGACATCAGCATTCCTCACCTGTTGGGGAGGCTGGAGAGAGGTGATTTACACATTGGATCTCGATTTAGAACTTTGTGGTCTCTTTCAAATCTGCTATTCTGTGATTCTAAGTATGTTTAGGACAGTTAGATATATTTTTGGTGTACATAACTGTTAAAACAGTCAATTATCTCAGGAAATTTCATGCGCCAATCTACCCTTTGTTATCACATAGACAAAGCAGCTGGTTGATTGACTGGAAGCTTCAATTTTGCTGGGTAGGTATCTAGGAGATGTAGCTTGTTTTGTGCTTATTGGATCATCTTGCCCACATACAGTCCTTTTCAATGTAACACTCCATATAAAAAGGCAAAATGAGTTGCAAAAAATACACACAAAACCCTGATCAAAGCAGTTCTTAGAATATATTAGCTTTAAAATTTCATTGCAATCAGAATTTTCTGTTCCTTGCACTTATGTATTAATATACATAATAATTGTAATAAATGTAATAATATACATAATAATAAAGTTCCTTGCACTTATGTATAATATCCAGCCTTTTAATATACAATGAAAAACCTCTAGATAACAAATACTTGTCAAGCCCCAGTCAATTGTTCACTTGTTTTCAGGAATATTTGATACTATAAAATATCCATATGACAAAATAAGAAAGTCAGTTCCTTGGAGTTTGTTTTAATACGATTAATACAATCAATTCTATGATTCTTTTTTTTCCTATCAACACCCCCTCTATTTCATTCTTGCTAGTCACCAGCTGGCTTTTTTTTCCCAGCACAAATTGACTCTAAACTGCAAGATAATTCTACAAAAAGAAACTTGTTCCAAAAGTTACATGGAGCCAACTATGTCAGCAATGGAAAGAACTAGTACATTTTGTTTTGAAAATAAAAAAAAATCCAAATGTGAAAATTTGTCTACTTAACCCCGAAATACTCAACTCCAGAATTCCACATGAAGAAATTTGCCTTTACTTTGTCATTTATTTCTAAAACTATGAAGGTAAAATTTTGGGGACATCTTTAAATAGCATCCCTTGTAAAGTATTGTAAAATGTTTAATTATAGTACAACAGTGTATGTACTAGTTAGCTAAATTAGATGGTTAAATGGTTAGAATGCAATGTATGTACTGAACTTTTTATGGTTAGGATTCAAAATAATGATATGAGTTTTGATATATTCCTTAGTTTAAACTCTTGGCATTAAATTTCATTAGTATCTTTCTTTCCTTTCTTGATATCTTAATATTATTACACTGTATATTTAGTCCCAGAATTTAGAAATCAATTACAAAAATCTGAAACAAGACTTGTCCTGGCAGGGTCATCTCAAATTGTCATTCAGGGATTCAGTGTTTAGGTAGAAAAGCAGACAACATGTTGCCTTGAGTCTTATTTTTTCAATAAATACAAGGCAGTTCAATTAACTGCTTTTCAGGTAAAATACCTAGCAAGAGCTCAATATCTGGAGACATGCTGCACTAACCTTGTTCCTCATGATATAGACTCCCAGGGGAATGGCAAAATGCTTAAAAGTTAGACAATCATATTGAAAGAACTTTATATCTTCAGTTTTCCAGGATACTAAAATAGAGGCTGCCCTCTTATCCCTTGTTCTAGCAAACTCTTACCATTATGTAAGGCCCACTCTAAAGCATTTCAAGGCACCCTATGTTGTCTAATTGAAGAGTAAATCTGTACATTCACAGCATGCATTTTTTTTGTCTAAAAAAAACCACTGTTCAAATATGAGGTCTTGTGGTTGCATATCATTTTAATAGGGCTACAGACTATGTACCATAATTTTTAATTCATGAAAGAGCTTAGAGCTTGCATGTGGCAAAGGATTAAGTTCTGTCCTAATTACTTTCTCAGAAAAGCTAGTGGAAAATTAGATGCACTCCACCAGGCAATAAATATATCACACTAAACAAAATTTAAACTAAAGAACAATCAACCCCTTTTCTTTGTTGTTTCAAAGGAGAAGCGGGTTAGACCTTTTAAGAAAGAGATCAAGAGCATTTTATGGGAAATTCAGAAAAAAAAAAGCTATTTGGACTGAAATCAAAATGTTATGAATAGTACTTTCTAAGTAATGACACATATCAGCAGTATTTGTAACCGTAAGAACAATGTGATAAATTTTAATCACTTGGGACTCCAGCTCTGTGGGAAGTGCTTACCACACAGACATCATTTATAGGTTTCCAGTTATGACCTATGTCTAAAAGACATTTTAATGATAACTGGAGAAAGTAGATAGATTGTCTTCCTAGAGTGTTGAAGTTCCTGCTTGTTGTCATCCTCAGCTCTATTAAAGAGCAAAGGCTTTCAAAGGTACACTTCAGCCTAGCAGTCAGGGTGCAAGACCAAAGGGATGGAACTATCTAAGATAAAATATGCCAGAAACGTACACTCCTCAGGATTTCCTGTGGGAGTCTGTCCCAAATAAAGCAATATTAATAAATATAAACTCTGGAACACAATTATCAACAGAAACAGAGTCTTGAAATGTACCCTTGAAATTCTTCTAGCTTCCTCAGGCAGGTCAACTATTGCAACGTAACTGTGCAAAATGTTAGACCTCCCTACGGGGACAATTGCTTTAAATTATATTAAGGACTCAAAGACTCTAACATACATGCCAAAGGAAGGAGTTTAATTTGTTGGATGCTCTAAATCTTTGAGTTCACTCAGGGTCCTTTGGCCCCCGACCTTGAAAACATTTCTGGGGGAAGAAAAATGTAGTTTCAAAGCCTCTGAACGTTAAAAAATATGCAATTGGTCAATTTGCTTTTTATCTTTCCCCCCCTCTGTACTGCATTTTTGGAGAGAAAGGAAGTTCAGGTAATGCAGATGGAATACAAAAAAGATGAAAGAAACAACAAAGGGAGAGAAGACTTGTGTTCCTAAGCTATAAAGAATTGTCATGCTCCTTCAGATTTCATCCCAATAGCTTGAAAACCCACCCTTTGAATGTAGCTCAAAGTCAAAGACAATTTCTGGACCCTAAGTTTCTTATGAGAAGGTTTTGCGAGATTTGAGTGTTTGGTGTCTTATGGCTTCCATACCGTCCCAAGCAAGCGAATCATTTCTTACAGCCAGGAAGATACTTGCTTTAACTACTATTTTTCCTTTCATTATCATTTCCTTTCTGATGTGGGGGAATGAAACAACTTCTGCCTCTTTTCTTTCTCGTTGCATTCTGGTTTCAAAGTATTTCTTACTCCACAGAATGTAATATTCCTTAGTACAATTAAGGGAATCATGATGTATAATACCCCACTCAAATCTAGCCATTTATAATCAATTTGGAGTAAAATCTTATTTTATAAGGTTATTTTCCAATAGGACTAATGATGAAAGTGCTTGATTTTTCCAGCTTTACGTAAACTCAGTAGTGTAAGAACATCAGAAAGAACTAAGAATGAGAGACAGGACAGTAATCATCACTCTTCCCTTAAACAGTCAATAAATACACATAAATTTAAAGAATCTTTTGTTTGCTCGTTGATAATTCTAAAGTGTGTTTTTTTGAAAAGTAACTTATTTAAAGGTAAGAATGATCAGAGTGGTAGCATATCAAAAATAATAATAGAATCATCAAACTTGTCACTAGATCCATATTTTAAACCTCCAAGTTTTCTCAATATTACTGTCCTTTTTACTGCTTCTATATTAAAATGTAAGACTTGGTGTTAAAATAACAAAATAAAGAACTCAGAATCAAGGTTTGTTATTGGACACACAGAAAGCACCAGGATTCATGATATTTGTTATTTCTAAAGATGAGGCTCAAGTCCAGCTGTTTTGACTATCCAATGCCTGGCCCTGGCTCCGCTCACTAGACAACTGCTCTCCAGAAAACATGGCCCTTCTTCAACCAGGCTCAGCCCCAAACACCGTCAGTAACTTGGCCCAAGATGAAGGGGCTCAAGTCAATGTAAAATGTTTAAGTCATAGAATGTTCTAGTTTTAAATGGCCTTAACAACCTAGACCCTTTGCTATTCCTCCCATTCCACCAAGGAATGGTTCAATGTCCTGCCTAGTCTTCCAAGCCAGATCTCCAAATCAATGGCTTACTTGTTTTCTTTTGCTGCTAGAAACAGACAACCATAATAGGTTTTTGTAATTGTTATTGTTTCTTTCTTTATCTGTTCTTTTTTTTTTGCTTTTAATTTTTAAATAAAGAACTCTTTAACATAATACAAAGTCATGTCAGTGGATATGTTTTCCAAATGCTTTTATTTTCTCCCAAGCTACTCTTTCAAGAATGCTTATCTTATGAGAAAGGACCCTATCATGAACTGAGTGTGTGTGAAGCTGTTGAAAATACTGAATGATTACAATACAGCAGAAGAATGATACTCAACATCAACTTCCTGGTTAGGTTAACTGATTATACTTTCTGTGATTAATAAGCAACCCTGCAGATTAGCAGTGAGAACTAGTTATTCAACCATAGCTGCAGCCCAGCAGAGTTGTGATAGGCTATCTACCCAAGAAGTCTTTTCCCTTTTTTTGCTTTCAACTAAAACATGGTTCTAACCCTTTCTCCATTTCCTATTTTATGGCCATGGATAAAGTTTAGACAAAGGAGCCACCTCAGTTATGTGTTTAATTCAAAGTCTCTGTGAATGAGGAAAATTCTAGTGCATAACAAATTGTGTTGCTATTTCAGTTCATAAGGCTTTTATTGCAGATTCTGGGGTTCTGGTTAACAAAAATGTAACGACAGTCATCTATCAAACAGAACGAGAATAAATGAGTAGAAGGAAGAAGGTACATTATAGTTGATGGATGAATGATATCTCATAAATGATAGAGGTCTGTATCTAATGCTTAGGACTAGCATATTTATCGATTGCTTTTGACTTTTTCATTCACCAGGGATGTTTATTATTGAATAGTCAATCCAAACTGCATTGGACTTTTGAACTTCCCATTCTAATGGGAAGGCCTTGTCAGAGAGAAATCTGAATTTGCACAGATTTGAGAAGTGATGTAAGATAACACATACTGTGTTTTATAGCCTTTGAAGTTCAGAGCCTCCCTGCATATAACACACACAGCATTCCAACACTCACAAAGCTTAGCTGTGATGAACAACTCCATTGAGACTGAAATTATTCAACCGATGTCCCATCCCCTTCCTCACCAAAAACCTCCTCCATGAACAGGCCCTTTTGAAGGCCTCTGTGCCCGGGAGAGAGATGTGGCTACATCAAGGTTCAGGAGTCAATCTAACTCTAATTATCCACATTATTATTGCTTGGGAACCGGATCCACAAGCCTCTCTAACCCGGGCAGGGCAAGTAATCAGGTTTCACAACACTCATCCTTAATTGAGGAGCATCTTTGCTTCAGTTTTCTTCATATTGCATCCATGTTAAAATATCATCTGACTTGGTTAGGGGTTTTTATTTTTTTTCCTCTAAATCATAAATTCCCAGGTGAAACGAAATTTTAATTATTAGAAAATAGAAAGCATTCCTAAAATTTCTATCCCCAAATTCTTCCTTCAATTGGTTGAGTCTGTCAAAAACGAAGCACGGCTTAACCTAGGGTCAACAGGATTTTGCTTTGGAAATAACATTTTTGCTTCTTTAATATAAGGATATCTTACACTTTCTGTTACTATCCTCAAAATGCAAGAACTCGCTAATTGATGCACAATATCAGTTTTAAAAGAATATAATAGAATGTGAAAGACCTTTCAGAGTGAAAAGATTGCTATATTCAAAGCACACAATTTCATTTTCAAGTGACAGAGTTTCAGCCGTCTGCTGTGAATGACTGGAATTTTAAAAACAACAAGACCACTCAGATATTTTTCCAAGACTCACAATCTGGAGCCTCCCCATTTTGCCAAACCTCCCACTAGACAAGTAGGAAAGGTAAACAAAGCCACAGACCCCTGGGTTGTACACACTGACAAGACCGCAGGCCCTAGGATTAAAATGTTTCATCCCCGTATCCAATGTCTCCCAGAAGGACATCTAGTAGGAGGAAGAAGGAAGTATGAGGTTAGAAACTTACAAAGATTAGGCAGATAGTCAAAGCACTGGATAGATGAGGCAGACTGTAACTCATTATTAGCAGAACATCTCCAGGGGGCCCCTGAAAGCATCCTACATCTAGCAAAAAAGCAGAAGTCTTGTGACAGTTATGGCTTTGCGTTATGCCTGTACCCACTGCAGGCCCACAGGTGTTGGGGAGAGTCCAGGACGTGCTGAAAGTGTAAAGCCTTAAATCAATGTTTGCTGAACTGAAGACATGGTGAAAAATGTCATTGCCAGGACTGCTTTCATGCAAGAGGCAGAGTGAGAATGGGAAGGGAAGAAAATATGTATTGTGACATTTCAAATATCATTTAAAAATCATCAGATGAGTAAGTGGCTGTGTAGGAGGCACAGGGTACCAGAAGCATATTTCGGAAAAGTAAAGGAAAACGCCTTTTATTTTGGGCGAGGAATTTACTAAAAAATCCTCAAGGATTTCGTGTTTACATTTATCCCAATGGTAAATATCTTAAGGATAAATATAATTCTGTTAGTGAAAGATAGATTCTTTTTGGCATTGCTCTTTCAGTTCATCAAGGAATCATTTACTAATCTATGGCTGTATTTGTTTAAAAACGTAGTACACAAAGCATCTGAGAGTGCACTGGACTCTCACATCAGCAGGATAGAATCTAGAAGACCACAGTGATCACTCACCCATTAATTCTCAATTCTGGCAAACATCGTGCCTCTTTTAATTACATATATTTTGTACTGCCCTCTTTAAAATCTGAAATAAAACTCATAGTTTTCCATGTACACAGATTAAAAAATTTAAACAAATTTCCATAACTATAAAATAAGAAGAATAAAGAAATAGTAATTAAATAAAGCAAGCATGCTTTTTAAATTTTACTTAATTCGGGGGATACATGTGCAGAAGCGTGCAGGTTGTGCATACGGGTATACATGGCCAGGCTGATTTGCTGCACCTATCAATACGCATCAAGTGTCATCTAAGTTTTAAGCCTTGTATGCATTAGGTATTTGTCCTAATGGTCTCCCTCCCCTTGTCCCCCACTCCCCTGCAACAGGCCCCGGTGTGTGATGTTCCCCTCCCTGTGTCCATGTGTTCTCATTGTTCAGTTCCCACTTATGAGTGAGAACATGTGATGTTTTGTTTTCTGTTCCTGTGTTAGTTTGCTGAGAATGATGGCTTCCAGTTTCATCCATGTCCCTGCAAAGGACATGAACTCATTCTTTTTTATGGCTTCATAGGATTCCATGGTGTATATGTACCACATTTTCTTTATCCAGTCTATCACTGATAGGCATTTGGGTTGGTTCCAAGTCTTTGTTATTGTAAATAACGCTGCAATAAACATATGTGTGCATGTGTCTTTATAGTAGAATGATTTATACTTGGCTATATACCCAGTAATGGGATTGCTGGGTTAAATGATATTTCTGGTTATAGATCAGCAACATGCTTTTCAAAATGTGAAAACATAGGTGCAACTATATTAAAAGAAACTATGAAGTAGTCTGAGGCTTGCACCTACCTACAGTACAAAGCTTTGTATTTAAATGAAGACAATATTCAAATTCATGCTGTAAATACCTTCTTCTATATTGGCATTTTGGAATATGGTCTAAATAATTATATTCTTATAGATGCTTAGATTCACCATGAATGTGATAATGTAAAATGCAGAGATATGGATGTATTTCACTAGCAACTCAAACACAAGAAGAAGCTTTACATTTCTAGGAAAAGTTTTATATTAACATTTGATTGAATATATTTTAATGCAAAACAGAATTGACTTCTAGGCTCAGATAATAATAAATAGTTTTCCCCTGCACAAGGGGAACATTTGAAAGCTGTGTGTACATTTTCAGGTTGGAACTGTTCTGTACATAACAGGATATCAACTGTCCCTGGTCGGGTCCATTAGATGCCAGCATCACTTTTCTGTCTCAAATTTTTGTGGGAGCCATAGTTGTTCCTTTACAATTTTCCAAACATTTCTGTACTCAAATGTCTGGAACTGCTTTTCTATTCTTGCCTTCTTAATTTACAGATTTAAGTCGTGTCCTTGAGAGGTTAAATCCTTTCTTCAATATCACAGTTGTTGATGTTGAACACAGTAGCCAGAATCAGGATTAGGTACATGGATTTATTGATCCTTTACTTAATTAGTTTTAAAGCCTTTATAAAACCTCTATAATGGCTTAAACCCTTATATCCAGGCTTCATCCACTTTGTTTTCTTATATCCTGTAGTCTTTCTTTAAGGCCAAACCTGCATACTCGCCATCTCCAAAACATATCAATTTGCTACTACTTGGTATTGGTTTTCACAGTTTCTGTGCTGAAAGTATCCACTTTGATTATCTTTTTTTCACATATACTCTCTTCCATGAAAGATTTCTTTACACCCAAACCTGAAATGATCTCTCCATCTGGGGAGGAGACCCCAACCCTGGGGCTGTCCATGGCCTGTTAGGAACTGGGGGGCACAGCAGGAAGTGAGTGGCAGGTAAGCCTGGGAAGCTTCATCTGTATTTACAGCCGCTCCCCGTCACTGGCACTACTGCCTGAGTTCCACCTCCTGTCAGATCAGCAGCAGCATTAGATTCCCATAGGAGCACAAACCCTATTGTGAACTGCGCATGCGAGGGATCTAGGTTGCAAGCTCCTTATGAGAATCCAATGCCTGATGATCGGTCACTGTCTCCCATCATCTCCAGATGGGACTATCTAGTTGCAGGAAAACAAGTTCATGGTCCCCACTGATTCTGTTATGGTCAGTTGTATAATTATTTCATTATATACTACAATGTAAAAGTAATAGAAATAAAGTGCCCAATAAATGTAATGCACTTGAATCATCCTGAAATCATCCCCCTCCTCAGTCTATGGGAAAACTGTCTTCCATGAAACCAGTCTCTGGTGCCAAAAAGGTTGGAGACCACTGCTCTAGGTAACTTCCAAAGGAGTTCTTGACAAGCAGCTTGCCCTGTCACTCATTGGCCTTCACTATTTGGGGAATGTGGCCACCTTATATGAGCACCTCAATGGCAGAAACGAGACCTCATCCTTCACTGTGTTCTGCTTACCACTAATTACCACTATATAATGCATAGTAGGTACTTAGGATTAGTTCTCAATTTTTACTGTTAAATCCCTGCAGTGCCTACGATCTTCAACAAGAGGGAAACTGATAATTGAAGTTAATTTATCTTACTCATCTCAGACAGAGGCAAAGCACGGCTTCAAGCAACATGGCCATGCTGGGGAACATCTGGGAAAGAGCAACAGAGACAACGGTCTGGCTTGCAGCAGTCAGGAAATGAAGTGGTTCATTCCTAGCAACGGACCATTTTGTGTTTTGGAGGCGGAGATATAAACAATGACAAGCTCTGTTAAAAGCAGCTGCAGTCACAAATCTCCCAACAAGCTTCATATGTGCAAACTACAGGAAGGACTCCTGGTACCATATTGGGCTTCTCAGTCACACACAGAGAGTGGAGCAATCACTGTCAGTAGTGTCATCTTTGAATACAATGGAGAACAAAGTGTTCATGTTCCACTTGCCATGTGAGTGAAGGTGGAAGAGAAATGGGGTAGGGTCACTGACACCAGTTGGTCATTTTTTTAGGCCGTTTTATTAACTCTCTGCAAAATCTGAGCAAAAAATTTATCCTTAAACACAACTTTTAAAATTTTAAGTAGAAAACAGTCTTCAAATTAAATCTACACCCATTTTATAGATAATCTCTACCTTTGGATTTTATTTTTTCTGAGTGTTCACTGATTGGTTGTCAGGTTGTTTTGGTTATCGCCTTCTCATCTGAACGTTTTATTGTGAAAGTGCAACATGTGAAATCTAACATGATGTATTAGACCTATAAGTAATCAGGCAAGAATTTAGTTAAGCTGATGGATTCTTTGGAAATATGCATAAATATTTACAAATTATAGAGTTAAATCCAACTTTTTTTTGCTAAATGAAATATATCCCATTTTTGTAAATGAGAAACATCAAACTCTGGAAAGCAGTAAGAAAGCAAAGAATAGAACACTGAGAAAATTGATTCATAATCCCAGTCACAAGGTAATTGCATATCATTTTCATAACTCCCTCTAACAGTTTTATAGATTTACATGTCTAAAATGTGTATGTGTGTGTTTTTTACAGTTGTAAGTAATTTTGGTAGGAATTTTGATGATTAGCTATGAATCTGGACAAGGAGATTTAAAGTCAATTCTTTCTTAAATGTTAAAGACACTATTCATCGTATTTCTGGCTCTTTGCATTTGTGATTCATGGCTCATAATACAAAATTTTCAAATAGTTGAATTCATAACTTATTTTCTTTCTCATCCTAGAGTTTGCCTCAATACAAAGAAATGCAATCAGAGTCTATATGTTGGGAGTATGAGCAGTGACTAATCAGTAGAAGTGACCACCTTTAGACTAGTCCACAGACCAGAACATTTTCATTATTCAGTGCTCATGTGGTTTGGTTAAACAGCAAATTCTTCTTGGAAGAGATACTTTTAATTTAGAAGAGATTATTTCAAATAATTATCTTTGTTTATTATATAAGCCTTAGCTAGTGTTTTACATTCACTGACCAAGCATCAAAACACTAGAGAAAATGACACAAAAGATGAGTCAGCTAAATTTGGAGAACGTTGGAAGAAGAAGCATTATTTCAAGAGTATGGAGGATGACCTAAAGAAATAATAAAAAATCGCTCCACTGCACTCCAGCCTGGCGACAGAGCCAGACCCCGTCTCAAACAAAACAAAACCACCACCAACAAAAATACAAATAATTTTTTTGACCTGAAATAACTAGTTATTTTAGTTAATATAGGCAAACTATGAGCATATTTAGATGAAGACTCAGAACTGGGAGGGTGGGTTTTTCTTTGTGTGTTTTTGTTTGTTTGTTTGTTTTGTTTTTTTGAAACGGAGTCTCACTCTGTCGCCCACACTGGAGTGCAGTGGCGCAATCTCGGCTCACTGCAAGCTCCGCCTCCTGGCTTCTTGCCATTCTCCTGCCTCAGCCTCTCCAGTAGGTGGGACTACGGGCGCCCGCCACCATGCCTGGCTAATTTTTTTGTATTTTTAGTGGAGACGGGGTTTCACCGTGTTAGCCAGGATGGTCTCCATCTCCTGACCTCGTGATCTGCCCGCCTTGGCCTCCCAAAGTGTTGGGCTTACAGGCGTGAGCCACTGTGCCCGGCAACAATTTCATTTTCATTAAAAAAAAAAAAATCACCTGAGTCAATCTCGGTGACCATACAATGCATGGAACTCTCCCAAGAATCCCAGGCTCAGAGCCCTTTAAGGGGCTCCAGCAAAGACACAATTCCCAGACCCTGCTCCAGGTGAGTCACCAATGTGGAATGACGAAGTATCCTATGGAGAAATTCAGTCTCCTCATTAATGAGGATGGAGAAGCCTACCTGCGGTTTTAACCCCAGCTACCTTTCAGCTTCATGTCTAACACACAATTCAATACTTGCCTCTCAAACTGAATTCATCTCTTGTTCTCCCACACACTCTGGGGTTTCCTGCCTTCCCCTACCCTTCCATTCAAAATGTACTCATCCTTTAAGACTTATCTCAAATGATTCCTCTTACAGGAAGGGTTCCTCCATCGATTCCAGCTAAATTCATCTTTCTCTTTTCAACATTTTCACACTTCACACACGGATTAAGTGTGCAGACATTTCAGGGAAGGAAGGAGGAGGAAAGAAAGTTTTATCAAATATTCGAGACTTTTAACAGTACTTAAAAATAACATTTATTGCTTCTTTGTACTAGGTTAGTAATGCATATTTAATGAAAATAAAAACAGTACTTCTATGAATACTTTGGCAAATATCTTTCCATTACTTTTATTTATTGTAGGACAGTATGTATGTGTAGATACATAACACCTGAAAAAAATGAAATCATATGATAAATTGTTTTTAAATGGTTTATTATTTATTTATTTATAGGATATATAGTTCCACACTTTTAATCAAAATTTTCCAATGGCTACTCAGTAATTCATTGTACGGAGGTAACAGTTTATTTCACTAATGCCTTATCCTGGGACATTTCAGTTTTTTTACAGTTTTTGCTATTATAAACATTCTTATTACAAAAGTATTTTATACATCTATTCAAAATATGTATTAGGCCACTGTTTTTTTCCTCAGCATATGTGATAGGCATTCCATTGTTGTTTTCTCTGGATAAATTAATAGAATTTTAAAAATCTGGGTCAAAATGTATGAATACATTGAAGTATTGATTTTTCCAATGTCCTCTTCAAATTAGAATATATATTTATTTTCACACCTTTGCCAATGTGTTGGGGGAAACCATTTGCTTTTATTTGATTTTCAATGGGATTTTATACTTATAAAGTGTGTTTTGGCCATTTTACTTCTTTTTTATTCTTCTTTTGTGAATTAACAGTCCTTATCCTTTGTATATTTAAAATATAAGGCCAGGTACAGAGCCTCGTGTCTGTCATCCCAGCACATTGGGAGAACGAGGATCGCTTGAGCCCAGGAGTTGGAGACTAGCCTGGGCAAGATGGTAAGATCTCAGTCTCTGAAAATAATTTCAAAATTTATTTTAAATTTAGGGAACTTGTAGTCCTAGCTACTGGGGAACTGAAGCAGGAGGATTCCTTGAGGCCAGAAGTTTGAGGCCACAGTGAGCTACGATCACGACACTGCACTGCAGCCTGTGGAAGAAAGCGAGGCCCTATCGCCTAAAAAATAAATACAATAAAATATTAGGTGTTCTTCTGTTTCTTTCTGATTTGGAAAGCTTTAAAAATATTAAATAGACTATTTGCCTATTACCGTATTGAAAATATTACCCTCAATGTTTTCTTCTTGTTCGCTTTCTTCTTTTGTTAACAGATTTAAAAAATAACTTTTATGAAGTCAAATCTGTCAGTCATTCCTTTCTATCTTTCGCCTTTGGTGTCACACATGAAAAATTATTCTATACACTCACAGCTCTATACACTGATATTTTTGAAAAATTTGTACCTTTATGATTGTGGTGATTTTTCATTGTGTCAGCTTAGCTCCTTGCAAGTACATTTAATAGAATTCCATCCCCTGCATGGTTCGAAGTTTGCATGAACCAGAAGAGACATTTTGTGTGAGATTTGGAAGATGAAAGTAAAGGAGGGATATTTGCCTGTGTGCTCAAAAGTTTGGTTCAGTGTCAGCAGGCGCTGTTGCAGCTTAGACATGTTGGCACCTACCTCCTACTCCACCTGGTTGGTCCTGCCAGGTCCTCCTCCATCTTCTTGAACTCTGGGGCCAGGTGGGTGTTTAGATCTATCAGATGAGAATTGGCTTCTCCTGAAGGACTCCTGCACCATTGCGTTTGGAGGCCTGGGGTTAAGTTGAAATTCAAAAATTAATTACAGGAGAATAAATGTCTTTAACATAATGTTTATAATTAGTAACATAAGATATTGTTTCATTTATTCTTCTTTGACATATCATTTTCTTAATATAATTCCTTCATATTAAAAAAAGAATACAAGTAATTTATATGTTTTGTTGTTATCTAGTGGAATCTTCCTTCTACTAACATATATGTACATATATGGTTATGTATGTGTGTGTGTTTACATATATATACTTCTAACATATATATGTACCTGTGTGTGTGTGCGTGTGTGTGTGTGTGTGTACTGAGGGAAAAAGTTGTCCTTCAGTATCCATGGGGGATTTATTTCAGAACTCCTGAAGATACTGAAGATACCAAAATCTGTGGATACTCAAGTTCTTTATATTTGTTTATAACTTAATGCACATCCTTCTGTACACTTTAAATAATCTCTGATTACTTATAATACATAATACAGTGTAAACTCTTTATAAATAGTTGTTATATTTTTATCTATCTAATTATCTTCTGTATAAATAGTTGTTATATTTTTATCTATCTGATTATCTTTTATTGTTGTGTTATTTTGAGTGTGTGCGTGTGATTTTTTGGAATATTTTGGATCCCTAGTTGGTTGAACCTACGGATGCTAAACCCTCAGATGCAGAAGGCTGAATGTGTACATATTTCAATTACTTCCATAGGTATATAAGAGCACTAACATATTTTTCTTGGTATATTTAGCTCACAGTCAGCCACTTTTCTGAAATTTATTTGTTCTAGTAGCTTTTGAGAGTTTTTTTTGATAGAGAGGTAGAAATAATAATACTTTGCATTTTCTTTTTTTGTCAATGTCTTTATTTATTTATTATTATTATTTTTTGGGAGAGAGTCTTGCTCTGTCACCCAGGCTGGTGTGCAGTGGCACGATCTCGGCTCACTGCAACCTCTGCCTCCTGGGTTCAAGCGATTATCCTGCCTCAGCCTCCTGAGTAGCTGAGACTACAGGCAAGTGCCCAGCTAATTTTTTGTATTTTTGGTAGAGATGGGGTTTTACCATGTTGGCCAGGGTGATCTCTATCTCCTGGCCTTGTTATCTGCCAACCTTGGCCTCCCAAAGTGCTGGGATTACAGGCGTGAGCCACCGTGCCCAGCCCAATGTCTTTATTTTTTACACTTTCGTTACAATTTAAAATATCCAAGTAATGCTAATCTGTTTGAAATTTTTCTTTCTTTTTTTTTTTTTTTTTTTTTTTTTTTTTTTTTTTTTTTTTTTTGAGGTGGAGTCTTGCTCTGTCACCTAGGCTGGAGTGCAGTGGCATGATCTCAGCTTACTACAACCTCCACCTCCTGGGTTCAGGTGATTCTCCTGCCTCAGTCTCCCAGTAGCTGGGACTACAGGCACGTGCCACCATGCCCAGCTAATTTTTTGTATTTTTATTAGAGATAAGGTTTCGCTATGTTAGCCAGGATGGTCTCGATCTCCTGACCTCGTGATCCGCCAACATCAACCTCCCAAAGTGCTGGAATTACAGGCATGAGCCAGCACGCCTGGCCTGTTTGAGATTTTTAGTAGTGCGTTTTTACTTAATTAGCTGGTATGGATGAGATAATAAGCATTACTTTCTGGTGAAGTAGAATTGATGGCAAGCAATGTTTTTCTAGGAGGCTCAACTAATTAGTAGTTGCAATTAAAGCTAAATACAGTTATATAATACTTGAATTTTCTAATCCTTTGCATTTAAAAATATGTGCACACAGGTGCACATGTGTGTACACACACACACACACACACACACACAGTTGAATCTCCAGAAACCCTAAATAAGTTTCTCCCCTGCCTCTCTCCCTCAGCACGGCTAGGTCACCTTCTTCTTCTCCTGCATCAAAACCTGGTTCCAAGACCCCAAGAACCAGGGGCCAGGTTCTTCTCTCATCTGAGAGAAAAAGCCAGCATTTGCAAATGATTAAAAAAATTAAAGTATTACATAATTAGATAATTAACAACATAACAACTGTTTACACAGAGTTTATATGGTATTAGGCACAATGAAATCTATGCCATGTAACAGGCATCATGAAGCAATGATGGAAAAGAAATAGGCGCAAATGAAATCTTAGCTGACTTTCTCTTGGGTAAAGAAAGAACCTGGTGCCCTGGTCCTTGGGGTCTTGGAACCAGGTTTTTATGCAGAAGAAGGTGACCTAGCCTCTCTAAGGGTGAAAGGCAGGGGAGAAACTGACTTCAGGTTTCTGAAGATTCGGCTGTGTGTGTGCATTTGTGCGCAGATGTTGACAGTGGACAGGAGTGAGCCTCCAGTTAATTGCAAAATAATAGATCGTGTTACATGTCTCTCCCTCCCCTTCCCTTTGCTTTCTCCATGTCACCTTGTAGTCAGCATAAGAACGGCTTGGGTAGTAATTAGGCCGTCTCTGCCCACATTAGGAGTTGCTGCAGGGGGGCCTAACTATTTTATAACCCTTGTTTAGATTTCTCCACTGTGGGATTTCTGGCTGAAGCCTTCTAATGAACAAGCAATGCACTCTCTTGGGAAGAGATCTTTTTCCTGCCACTACCACAGCTGAGGTGTGGTTTTCATTCTGTTCTCCAGAAATGACTGTCACTCAGACAACCTCTGCATTCAAAGCCAGAGCTCACCAGCCTAGGTCTTTTCATAAAAGGATGGAGAATTTTCACTGAAACCCCTTTTTTTTTTACACCCAAAATCATTGACTCTTGTCAGGTTATAGTGTCATCCTCAGCCCCTCTTAGCCCCAGAGGACCTGGGAATGAGCAGGATATGATTTTTTTTGCATTTTCTGGTCCAAAATGTTGAATAATAAGTGTGTTAGAAGAGACTTTTGCTAGGTGATTAAATTCCCTTACATGCTTTTCCTGTATTCATTGGTTTGGGAAAAAAATGGTAGAATTGTTTTAAATACTTTGAAAATAGATTGGAAAATTACGCAAGAAAATTCTCCTGTGGCTTTATTTTGTATAAATTGTGAACAACTGCGTCTGACTCTGAGTGTCATTGTGTACTGGGCACAGATTTTCTTGAAGTTGCTCAAGAATTTGGTGGCAAGAATCAGTCCAAATATTCATATGGCATAGAGTTTAGTTCTTCCAACACCAGTTCAGATGGATGTTTCTTCACCAGTGTTCTTCTCACCTCTAAGTTCTCAGTTTTATAGAAACCCTTAGCTTCTTATGATAAAGCAAAGGAACAGAAAAAGTGACAAAGACAGTGATGCTAATCCAGAGGAATGGGTGACTGGCAAATGTTAATGCTTCAGACATTAGGGAGAGTTCAGGGAGAAGCATGTTAGGGACAGGGGCTTTCTTGGGCCACTAAATCGGACAGCGTGGATTGGTGCCCATACGTGGAGCCTGCCTTGTGTGCAGAAGCAACTGAAAGGAAGGCATTTTCCCTAATGATCATTGCACAAAATTCATGTTGAGTTTTGACTTTTGATGTACTCTAGCAGTCAGTTTTTTATTATTGCTGTTTTCATTGTAACTGGCATCATTGATTAGGCTCTGCTCCTTTGAATTGAGCTGGGCACAGGGATCATATCTTATAGGAAAAGCACCATGTGCTGTTGGTAGATAATAGGCTTTAGCTCTGTGTCCACACCCAAATCTTATCTCGAATTGTAATCAGCACTTGTTGAGAAAGAGACCTGGTGGGAGGTGATTGGCTCATGGGGGAGGTTTCCCCCGTGCTGTTCTCATGATACCGAGGGAGTTTTCACAAGATTTGATGGTTTAAAAGTGGCAGTTTCCCCTGTGACTCTCTCTTTCCTGCCCTAATGTAAGAGGTGCCTTTCTTCTGTTTTGCCTTCCGCCATGATTGTAAGTTTCCTGAGGCCTTCCTAGTCATGTGGAACTGTGAGTCGATTAAATTTCTTTCCTTTATAAATTGCCCAGTGTCAGGTAGTATCTTTATAGCAGTGTGAGAACAGACTAATGTGGTAGACATGGAGTCAGTGCATACACCCTCCCTTATACCTGCTCGTGCTCACATATCCTCACCTGCTTCCGAAAGCCTCAATCCAGAAAGATTTCAGGAAGAACCTGGAAAATGGCCTTCACTTGAGAGAGCTGGGAGAACCCCAACCTAAAAGCACAAAACATCATATCTTTTAAAAAAATGATTTTGAAATCCTTAAAACCTTGACAGACACCCTTAAGCTGCTTTTCTAATGATGTCTTCACAGGGAAGTAAAGTTCTTTAGAAAAGACAAAACTCAACATTTTGTTTTGTTTACATGTAGCAGGATGAACCACAGACAAAACTCCTCAGACACCAAGGTAAAGAAGGAAGGGGTTTATTCGGCCGGAAGCATTGGCAAGACTCCTAAGAGCCGAGCTCCCCGAGTGAGCAATTCCTGTCCCTTTTAAGGGCTCACAACTCTAAGGGGATCTGCATGAGAGGGTCGTGCTCAATTGAGCAAGCAGGGGGTATGTGATGGGGGGCTGCATGCGCCGGTAATCAGAACGGAACAGAACAGGACAGGGATTTTTACAGTGCTTTCCCATACAATGTCTGGAATCTGGAGATAACTAACCGGTTAGGTCAGGGGTCAATCTAACTACCAGGCTCAGGGCGTGGTGCTGGGCAGGCATGGCGCTGGGCTGTCTGCCTGTGGATTTCATTTCTGCTTTTTAGTTTTTACTTCTTCTTTCTTTGGAGGCAGAAATCGGGCATAAGACAATATGAGGGGTGGTCTCCTCCCTTATTCCCCCGCTTTGAGACTCTCACTCATTTTATTAGTGGGAGTTCTCACCTTTATCTTCACTACCTATGTCTTCCTGCATGACAGATTGATAGTGATTCATGTAGCACACTTGTGCTGAAGCATTCTGGTGAATTAGATTAGTGATGAAACCTTTTACCTTTTGTTTACATGGGTAGTAAACAAGAGAACAGTAAGCAGGTTCCTATCACTACTATAATTTTTATTATAAGAGTTTTAAATCCTCTTAGTGCTGGGAATCATTTTTAAACATGGCCTCAGGGTTAAATCTGTGCCACACTTGTATAGGCACACGTGCCAGTTTCGCCATGTCTTTATATTTTTGACTACTTGCCTCTGATCATCTATGTGCAGGCAGCAATTGGTAAGGTTAAATTTTCTCTTCTCTTTCAGCTGCTAGCAAGTAGTCGAGAGTCAATCTATTTTGATAGATAACATTTCTCATCTGAGTTTCTTGCCAGGCCAGAATAGTCAAAGCTCTGCTGGTCTTATTAGTGATTATTTCCAAGACAACTTGTAACTGTATGATTCAGTTGAGCATGTAAATGGGGTCTGGTATCCTTATGAGCCGTCTTCTGCCTAAGTGGCAGGCCCATAGTACTGTATAAGTTTTTCAGGAGGCCATTTATCACCTTTTAATTATCTGTGGCTATGCTTCGCTTTTTGCAGGAAGCATAGACATGGAAGCCCAGGAGCTCGCCAATTTTTATGGGCAATAGGAAGAAAGATGGTTTAATACTGCTAATAACCAAACTACCTATCCACCAGTCAGGTAGCTTAGTGTAGGCTCTATGTCAACATATCCAGTATAACCTAGTGGAGGTCGTCCAGTCCTGGTGGGATTCTGGGTAGGTCCACATGGTTTGCAACTTTGAGAATTTGCTAAATGGATTTTTCTTAATATGGTTTGAACTCCACTAGGTGTCTGTTTTTGTAGTACTATTATACAGTTTTTGCCTAAAGCAGCTGAGTCTTACTACAGGAAGGGTGAAGTCCTTCCTCACTCTTGCTATACAGTATTGTCTAATGATTGAGCCTTTAAGGCCTAGAAGTTATCAGGGTGATTTTTTTTTTTCTTGAACCTGGAATTCATCAGGAACCCAGTCTGTAGGTACTAATTCTTGGGCTTCCTATGGCCATAGATCTCCTATTACAGTTCCTCTACATACATAAAAATGAAATGACATTGAGAGACTGGGCTATATGCTCAGCTAATTGCAAAAACAAATTTGTTGTTCTTCCTGGAATTTTTGGTACTGGCACATTCAGTTCATCATAGAAGGTTTGAAATACTGGCTCAGGAGAGCGTTTGTAAACTTCTCTTTAAACCACGATATTTACTTGAAGATCCAGTCCAGCCCTAACAATTTCTAGGGTTACATGTTCTCCTTTTTTCTAGTGAGGATTAAGGGGGTTGGTTATTACTAGTTCTAAGGAGTTACACTGACCACTGGTACAGGAATGGCCACTTTTCCCTTTCTGAAAGTCGACAGGATTTTTTTTTCATTTTTTATTCAAGTAGCCTAAATGACATAAGACCAGTATTCACCTTTATTTTCACAATCCTAATTTATGACAAACATACTTATTTTTTGCCATATAGCCTTTTTCCTAATTAAGAGAACCACATCCTATTTTTAACTTATTACTATTAATGACAGCACAGGCATCAAATTTTAAGATGACTAGTTTGGGCACCTCTTTTTTTTCTGTTTTGGATAACAGTTTGCTCGAATCGTTTATGAGCCCCCACCAGTCTTTAGTTCTTAATCTTATTTTAAAAGCTGTGGTCATGGGAGGCTCAGGTGGGTCATAACACACATCAGGTTGGTCATTTCCTGGGCTACATAGCTTGTAGAGAATAGCATTATACAAACAAGTTCTTTTTAGAGTTCCAGTACACTTATAATAACTGTAAAATAATAGGACCATAGCAACCTTTTGTCCTACCTCAGTGACTTGATGTATACACTGGGAACAGCCCTGTCTGAGGAAGATCAGTTGAAGTCCTTACTATACAAGTGCAAATTTTAAGAAAAATGAGTCCTGCAATGAGTTTCCTCATGCTTCAGTCATGAATGGACCAGTCAGCTTCTGGATGTGACTGGAGCGGGGCTTGCTGTGCTCTTCAGAGTCACTTTGCAGGGGTTGACGAAGCTGCTCCCATCCACGTACTGCTCCTATCCATGTACAGCTCCCAGTCTACTGATGTTTAAGGATGGTCTTGGAGGTTGGGCCCACTAGAATAAACTGAGTCCAATACCTCTACATGGTTATGTTCAACTGTGCTCTCTGATACCAGGAGCAAGGTGGTGGGGTTTAGGGTGTTGCAAACTTCAATGGTTATGCGGGGATTTTCGCAGAGCAAGCTTTGGTATCCAGTTAGTCTAGCATTCATTAGCTAATTATGTCCTTTGGTATTTATTAAAGTCACCACAGCATGAGGGGACCTTATGTTTAGGTTTTGCCTAGGAGTTAGCTTATCTGCTTCTTGAGTTAGCAGGGCCATTGCTACTAGGGCCCTTAGACATGGGGGCCAGCCTTTGGAAACCCTGTCTAGTTGTTTTGAGAGATAGGCTGCTGGCCTTGGCCAGGGCCCCACAGTCCTGGGTTAAAACTCCACCTGACATTGTTTTTCTTTCTGACACATAGAATGTAAAAGTTTTGTCAGGTGAGGAAGCCCCAGGGCTGGGGGCCAACCTGAGTTTTTCTTTTAACTCATGAAAAGCTCGTTGCTGTTGCTTGTAACAGATGTAGTTTATCTAATCTACATTTTTATTAACTGTCACCTACTAAAATATTGACTTAAATCCTTTAGCTATTTGATTTTAAGCTTTAAATTGATCTGGTATTCCTTGTGGGGCTCCTATTGCATCTAAATAGATGTGAAAGTTGAAAGGCCCATGAGGGGCTTATCTTGCTTTATAATGTCTTATTTTTTCTCCCTCTGGTTGATGAAATGCCAGGGTGAAAGGGATAGCCAAATGAACTAAAGCACAAGTGTCATGTAACTCCAGTTATTCGGCAGAGTGCCCGGTAAAGGTCCATCACAATACCACCACACATGTGCTCGGGGATGAACAGGGCTGATTGATTGATAAACTCTTGAAAATTCTCAAGCCCATTGCATCCCTTCAGGTCTCCAAAGAATGCTAAGTTTCTCCAAAGAATGCTAAGTTGTCGTGAGAGACATGAAGTGAACTTAGTGTTGGGAGACGGAAGCTGGATGGCCCTCGGGGGCTGACCCGCAGGGTGCCAGACTTCAGGATATAGCAGAGAGCGCTTGGCGTGACTTATTACTCCAGGCTGTAGAATCCTGGAAAAGAGCTACCATGCAGCCTACACCTGGTCAACTGGAGGACCACCTTAGTGGAAGAGGGACAATCTGGGCCTCTGGCCTGCCATGTGCACAAGCATAACAATTGCTTTTGTTTAATGTGCAGATGGAATATTTGATCCATTTTAACCAGGCATTTGCATCTTGGTATCCTGTCTTAATTGCTAAGGTTTATTTTAAGTCTTTAACTTATATGATCCTCTAGTAAAATGACTGTATGATTTTTATACCAGATAAGCTGAATTTTACTTTTATATTAGTGTGTTATTAATGTTAAATTTAGTTTTAATAAAACTTTGTATACATATTTATTCAACTTTTAATGTCAGACCATAAGGCAAGATTTTATAGACTCTTTTAACCTTTTATAATCTTTGTTAAAGAGCAGGTTAGTGCTTTAAGAAAACCTGTTGTGTTTTACTTTAATGTCTAGTTCACGGAAAACTGGATGATACTGCTTTAACTTTAGCTAATATGTTTACACACAGACTTTTCTTTACAATTAACTTTTTAAAACTTGCTTAAACCTTCAAAACAATAATATTTTTAACCTTTTAATGTAGGTAAAAATTTACATTCTTATGCCTCCTTATAATCTTTTTACCAAAGGTATATTTTACTTTCCTCATACACCTTGCACATAAACTGGTTTTTTTTTTTTTCAATAGTTTTACATTCTGGAGGCCTAGTTACTTTTAAATTATACAACATTTCTTGCATAAATTCTTTTTTATAAAATTTTTTTCTTTCACGACTTTCATGGGCAATTCTTCGACATGCCTTGACTTTCTGACTTATTACAAACATTCCTTTCTTTAAGCAACCAGTTAATTTATTTCAGGACAAGAATTTACCATATAATACTCTTTTTACATAAATTCCTCCCCACTTTTCTTCCCCCCCCCCCTTTTTTTTTGAAGATAATAACCATTCTTCTTCAAAGCAAACTTCCTTTATGTCTGTGGACTAGACCGCCTAAGGCCACAAGAATAGAAGTTAGTATAATACAGGCTACACTGCTAACTTTTAGCAAACTTTACTTTTGTTGAAAACCTGAAAACCTTATAAGTTTGGGATTTTAATTATCCTTTGCTGTTAATAAGACTTTGTTTTGTCCAAATTAACTTAGAATTGGTATAGATGGCTTTTCTTTTCTTTTTTTTTTTTCTTTTTTTTTTTTAAGGATACTTCTGAATGCATTTGGGCCATCCGTGGGTTACTGGGTTAAGGATTTTTGATAGGAAGGCCTCAGTGCTTTAGGGATACACCCTTGTTTACACTGACAACTAAGTGGTATTGGAGTGTTATAGGGTTATGGAGAATACTTTCAATTATCAATTGTAGGTTTTAAATTTACGTTGCTTTTTAAAGGAATAGGGTACATTGTTTTTTTCTTAACTACTTGTATATCTCTTTCTTTCTCTTTTTGACTTTGTGTCTCTCTCTTTGACTTTCCTTTTACCTCTGTCTCTTTCTCTCTCTCTGCCTCTTTCTTTCTCTTTCTCTCTCTTGCCTTGACTCCCTCTTTGTCTGTCTCTTCCTCTCTGTCTCTTCCTATCTTTGCCTCTTTTCCTCTCTGTCTCTTTCCTTTCTCTCTCTTTGCTGGCCTTTCCTTGCCTCTGCCAGCTGCTTATGCTGCTGTTCTCTCAACTACTGTGTGTTGGGGATGGGAGGTCTAAAACCAGCTGTAACTAAGTGTCTGTGTATGGGAACTGGTCTGGGTTCCCTGGCTTACAGGTTACCTTGTGCCATACCTTTGAAACAAGGGATCTGTCTGGGCTTCCTTCTGATGGCCAACCTACCTCTAATGCTGGCCAGTCTATCTTACACAAAATTTTAAGTTTTCCTGGTGTTGTAGTACTCCATAGTCTCCCTTAAATCTTTTTTGAAAAATTTTAACATAGTTCCTAGTAGGGTGGTCTTATGTGTGCCTGACCCGTGTTTCTTTGAGACAAAACACCATGCTTACACCACATGCATACCACAAAACAAAGAATGGGTAAAAAGGGCACACACACTTTTGCAGTCTACACCAAACCAAAATCAAAACCAAAATCAGAGTATCCAGAAATCCAAGCCAGGTCAAAACCAAAACCAAAATATCAAGCAATCCAAGTCAAGTCAAAAACAAAACCAAATTGCCAGTACAGGCACACCGTGGGTGATCAGGCCACACTTCCACTCAAAGGGAATGGGCAAGTTCCAAAGACTAGTCTTACCAAGTTTCAGATGTCTGGACTTCAAGTACCAGTTCCTTCCTGGTGCTCAGCCACTGCGTTGGTCCTCCATGGTAGCCTGCCACACTCTGCTCTGGTGAGGTGTCCCACTGGGGCAAATTCCTACCTGGGAGCTCTCTCAGGATCCCCATCGGTTGGGCTGGTTGGAGTCCCCTGCAGGGATGTTCCACAGGGCAGGCTTAAGCCGCCTAGGGAGCTGCCTCAACCATAATCACCTTGCTTCCCAGTCAGGGAACCAAGAAATGTAGCAGGACAAGCTGCAGACAAAACTCCTCAAACACCAAGTTAAAGAAGGAAGGGGTTTATTTGGCCAGGAGCATTGGCAAGACTCCTGTCTCAAGAGCCGAGCTCCCCGAGTGAGCAATTCCTGTCCCTTAAAGACTCACAGCTCTAAGGGGGTCTGCGTGAGAGGGTCATGCTTGATTGAGTAAGCAGGGGTACGTGACTGGGGCTGCATGTACTGATAATCAGAATGGAACAAAACAGGACAGGGATTTTACAATGTTTTCCATACAATGTCTGGAATTTATAGATAACATAGTTGGTTAGGTCAGGGGTTGATCTTTAACTTCCAGGCCCAGGATGCAGCGCCAGACTGTCTACCTGCGGAGTTCATCTCTGCCTTTTAGTTTTTACTCCTTCTTTCTTTGGAGGCAGAAATTGGGCATACGACAATATGAGGGGTGGTCTCCTCCCTTATACAGAGCAAGCATATAAGTTAATCAGATTTATGAAGTAGAATGAAAGACTCCTGCAAATGTTAGTGGGAAAACATCAGGGATACTGTGCTTACTTCTTTCCCTTCTTCCTACTTGTCTTACTTATGATTTGGATATTTCATAATATGTAATACCTAAGATCTAAACATTTTAATGCCTACTGATTGAGTCTTAACACTCTTAATCAGACAAATTAGACAAAATAGTCTAATAAAAGTGATTTTTGCTCAAGTATACATTAAGATATCACTTTATTAGGCATAGAAATGAGAAGCCCCTTCTTGGCTTGTTTTCCACAGCAAGGAAAGTGTTCAACACGCAATGCTGGTCATGTGTTACTCATTCACTCTATGCTACCAAGGTTGATTTCTCAGGTCAGGCAGGTTTAGAGGCATTAAACTTAGCAACCAACTTTCAATAATAATAGTAACTACGATCAGTAACTTACGTACCTCTCATTTAGAGCCAGGAGCTGTTCCAAGCATTTTTACATATATCAACCCATCTAATCCTTGCAACTAACCTATGAGGTCGATGTGACAATTATGTCTATTCTATAGAGTGGGAAAGTCAGGCACAGAGAGGTTGCATGATTGCTTTGAGATCACACAGCTAGAAAGTTGGGGAGCTAGACTTTAAACCTAGGCATTCTGGTTCCAGGGTATACATTTTCAACTGCTGTTCTATCCTGCCTCAAAAGTAGAAAGAGCTTTGAATCACACCTAAATAACAATAAATTCAGAATGTTAGTCAAAATGCAAATTGTGCTTCATTTCAGAAATCAATTTATAGCCTTGATTATAGTTTTCATATTCTTTTTATTCTTTCAGCAAATATTTACTGATGCTATCATATGCCAAGAGTCTTCCAAAGGTGCTGGGAATAGAAGTTTCTTCTCATGGAAACTGCATTATCATGTAAAACATGAGACAAAGCCAGATTAGGTGTGAAATATATTTAAGATAAAACTGAATTTTCAGCACAATGTTTTCACAAGCACAAAATATTTTCCCTTAAAATAGTCACCTAAATAAATTATTTTACTCTTAAGTGGATGAAAAGTATTATTAAGATAGAATAATTCCAAATTTTAAAATTGACGAATAAAATCATATTTATTTATACATACACATGATGTTTAGATGTGTGTAACCCTTGTTAAATGATTGAATCAAGCTAATTAACATATCCATCACCTCATGGGCTTACCTTTTTTATTTTATAGTGAGAACATGTAAAATCTACCTTCTTAACAATTTTAAATATATGTTATTACTAACCGTAGTCACAATAGTTATTATAAGATTATTTATTAATTATAAATAAATTAATGTTTAGAACTTAGTCATCCTATCAAAACTCTGTACCCTTTGGCCAACATCTCTCAATTTCCCATCTCTCCTACAGCCCTTGGTAGCCACCATTCTGCTCTCTGCTTCTATGATGAGCTTTTTAGATTCCATATATAAGTGAGATTATACAGTTGATATTTGTCTTTCTGTGTCTGGCTTATTTCACTTAGTAAACATGGAATAATTCTAAATCTTCATGTGAAGCCATTTTGATTCAAGGTAGAAATACTTGCAGTAGTGTTTTATGTGGATGGAGCAGAGTTTAGCTTCTCAGGGACATTTGGGCAGAAGCATGTGGTTCTAATACCAGATTCTAGAATATTTTAGGTTAGTTACAGTAAAGCATAAGAATATCAATTCCCTTAAGGGAGAATGCAAACATTAATAATTATCTAATGTTTTTATAAAGAACAGAATCAAAAGAAAGTGTCCTGGAAAAGGAGAAAAAGGGAGGAGGCTGAGTAGAGATATAGTGCAAGGATAGATAAGGACAACCAGATGCAAGATGCATCCTCATTCTAAGATCCTGAAAGACAGTAAAAAAGGATTTGAACAGGGGAAGTGAGGTGGTAAACGAGGAGGACAAAGGAAGCTGCAGAGAAGTCTATCCACTAAAAATCTCAGTTCAGTCAAATTAGTGACATTTATGACACATTTTAAAAAGTTATAGTCACTTCTTAAGTGGGTGAAAAATAATTCAGGCATCTGAGAAGCAGGAATTGACAAAGAGCTGAAGACATTATGTAAAATAAAAAATATTGATGTATTTGTTCATTTTACCTGGCTTGTTTGAAAATGAGGATTAGAAAATCAGAAATACAAAATTGGCAAATCACATATGTATATTTATTAACCAAAAGAAATTCTATTATTTTTGCAGTTGACATCCTTAGAATTTAAGAAAATAATAAAAAATGTAAAAAAGATCTTGGCTAATAAGCATTAATATACATTTAGATTATTCATGGAGTTACTAATTACGTGCTGTTCATTCTAACATGGATAGCTATCAGATTCTATGGATGCCTAAGAGAGTCTATTAGGTAAACATGTTAAGATTAATTTTTCTGATTAGTAACAAACAAAAAAGATGTAAGAGGAAACAAATTATAGTTTAAATTAACTGTATAAAGAAAACAATCTACATATAATGAAAATAATTCAAAGATCCTATGAATTAAATATTTGTCTAGATATGGAGAGATGTTCAGTTTTATTTCATAGCTTCTGAGGCCCATGTGACTAGCAAGAATTAGTATGGACTGAAAATTTAATAATTGGCAAGAGAGAAAAATTATAAATATAAAGAGATTATTATTCATTTTACTACTCACTTGCAGAGACTATGAAAACATTTCTTTGAATTAAGAAGTTAAGTGAAGAAACATAGCACTAACTAAAAGCATACAAGTATACCTCAATTTAAGGAAAACTTCAAAATATAAAATAAGATGTGAACAATTGTTTTATAAGGAAATTTTCTTACAGTAAAATTATTCATCATAAAATTTCTTAAAATATCAAAATATCTTCTAAACTAAATGCACATTAAATTTAAAAAAAATAACACTAATTTTCAATATAACATAACTGCAATTAAGAAAAAAAGGGTAGGGTCAAAATACTAAGGAAAACAGAACATTCATTGAGCACTGAGCAGTCAGGAACTGCCACATAAATTATTTCATTTAGTTCTCTAAACAGATCTGCAGCATAGGTATTATTGATACATTTTACAGTTGAGGAATCAAAAAATTAGTGAGCTTTACCTAACATAACCCAAGTCTACTTAGCTAGTAAGTGGCAGAGTTCCATTCAAATATTGATCTTGCTGACTCTATTAGACTACATTCATTAAACTATAATCCACTAGACTATATTTTCTACAACTACAATAGACAGGTACACAAAGGAGTCAATAGTATCTCTTCCACACCTGATATTTCCTGTTTAATGTGTATTTCTTGGAAGCTCCAAAATTGAGGAGATTGAAAAACAATTAAGTGGCATACAATTTAGCTAGTTTAATAAATAATGAGTGAGCAAAGACAATGACTAGTATCCTAATATAAAGGATGCATCCAAACTGAAAAAGAGCCTGAAACAAGAACTTTGGTGGTTAGTTATCTTAATAATAAAAGTATTCTGATTAAAGTACTACATATTTATTCATAACACTTGGCCTTATGGCTGATTCCATTGCCTTAGCTGTCTTTGTAGATCATGCTTATTGATTCATTTTAAGTGATGAGCTGTAACACTGTCTACATGAATTGATTTGCCATGCTGAAATCTACTTACTTCATTAATTTAAACAGGGCAGAAATACTATAAGCATTTGTGATGTAAAAAGTAATTGAAATAGATGGATTAGATGATAAATTTCCCTTTCTTATGTGGAAGTTATTTTTCTCAATAATGTCAATTTATTCATTCATGTAATTATTGCAAGCCTGCCAATGTGTTGTGCATTCTTCAAGGTGCTGTGTATATCACAAAACAGTATAAAGTCCCTGTCTTAATGGAATCTACATTTCAATAGAAAGACAATAAAAATTAAACAAAGAAACACATACTTTAATGTCAGGTAGTACTTGAAGTGTTATGAAGACAAAGTAGAGAAAGGGGAATAGTAACTGAAAAGGGAATATTTTAGAGAGCGTGGCTGCGGAAGTTTTCTCTGTGGTGCAAATTGAGGCAAGATTTAACAAAGGAGGACAAATTGAATTAAAAAGTGTGTTGTTATTTCAAGATTTGTATTATCTTGCAGGCATATTGCTGTAAGAACAATTGCTGTTCTTACCTTCTGGCAGGAGAAATTGTTTTTAAATTGTGGTGTGTGTGTGTGTATATATATATATATATATATAGTTATATATATAATATAGATTGATAAAATTTACCAACTTAACCATTTTAAGTGTACAATTCAGGAGTATTAAGTATGTTCACTTTGTTGTACATTAGATCTGCAGAACTTTTTCATCTTGCAAAACTGAAAGTCTATACCCATTAAATACCAACTCCCCCTTTTCTCTCATCCCAGATCCTGGTAACTACCACTCTACTTCTGTTTCTATGAATTTTGACTACCTAAGATACATCATATAAGAGGAATTTTACAGTAGTTTTCTTTTAGTGATTGGCTTGCTTCATTTAGCATAATGCTCACAAGGTTCAATCTATGTTGTAGCATGTGACTGGTTTAAGGCTGAATAATATTCCACTGTTTGTACACATTTTGTTTATCCCTCATTCATTGATGGGTGTTTAGGTTTGCCTTTGGCTCTTGGCTATCATGGCTAATATTGCAGTGAACATGGGTGTGCAAACATCTCTTTGAGACCCTGCATTCAATTCTTTTAGGTGTATAACCAGAATTGTGATTGCTGGATCATATGGTAGTTCTATTTTTAATTTTTTGGAGGAAACACCATACTGTTTTTCACAATAGTTGCACCATTTTACAATCCCACCAGCAGTGCAGAAAGCATTCCAATTTCTCCTTCACCAACATTTTTGTCACCAATAACTTTTGTTATGTTGTTTTTTTTTTTTTTTTTTCAGTAATAGACATCCAGCTGGATGTAAGGTGGTATCTCATTGCGGTTTTGACTTGCATTTTTCTAATGATTGATGTGGGGAATCTTTTCACATGCTTGTTGATCCATTTGTATGTTATATTCAAATCCTTTGCCCATTAAAGAAAAGATTATTTTTAGAGCAATTTTTGATTCACAACAAAATTGAAAAGAAGGTACAGAGGTGTCCATGTACTCCCTGGTCTCATACAAGTATTGGCTTCCCCGTTATCAACCTCTCCTGCTAGAGCAGTACATTTGTTACAGTTGATGAACTTGTATTGACACATCGTTATCATCCAGAGTTCACAGTTTACATTAAGGTTCAGTATTGGTGTTGTATGTTCTAGGGGTTTAGACACATTTATAATATAAGTGATCCACCTCTATAGTCTCACTACCCTGAAAATCCCCCATGCTCTTCTCACTCATTCCTTTCTTCTCTCAGCCCTTGGCAACCACTGATCTTTTTTACTATCTCCATAGTTTTGAGTTGTCCAGAAAGTCATGCAGTGCAAATCATATGGAAGCGTTTGTTAGATTGGCTTCTTTTGTTTGGTAATATTCATTTATGTTTCCTCCATGTATTTTCATGGCTTGATGGCTCATTTGTTTCTAGTGCTGCCTTTGTCCATTTTTAAATGGGTTATTTATTATTTTATCATTGAGTTGTAGGAGTTCTTTATATCTTCTGGATATCAACCCATTATCAGATACGTGATTTGCAAGTATTTTCTCCTATTTTGTATGTTACCTTTCACTTTGTTGATTGTGTTCACTGATACAAAAAAATTTTTGTTTGTTATAGTCTCATTTGTCAATGTTTGCTTTTGTTGCCTGTGCTTTTGGTGTTGTATTACAGCCAATAAATTATTGCTGAATATGATGTTGTGAAGCTTTCCCCCATGTTTTCATTTAGGAATTTTATAATTTTAGGTCTTATGTTTATGTCTCTAATTCATTTGAATTAGCTTTTGTATAAGGTGTTAAGAGAAGGTCCAACTTCATTTCCTCTGCATGTGGATATTTGGTTTTCCCAAAGCTGTTTGTTGGGACTGTCCTTTCCCTGTCGTGCGGTCTTGGCATCTTTGCTGAAAATAATTTATTTCTGGGCTCTCTATTCTATTACATTGATCTATTCTGTCTTTATGCCATTATCACATTGTTTTGATTCCTGTAGCTCTGTAGTACATTTTTAAATTAGGAAGTATAAGTCCTCTAACTTTGTTCTTTTTCAAAATTGTTTTGGCTATCCGGGGTCTTTTGAGATTCCATATGAATTTTAGAATCCTTTTTTCTATTTCTGCAAAAAGTACCATTGGGATTTTGATAGGAATTGCATTGAATGTGTAGAATGCTTTGGTTAGTGTTGATATCTTAACAATATTTAGTCTTCCAATTAATGAACATGGAATGTCTTTCCATTTCTTTGTGTTTTTTTTCATTTCGTGTATAGTTTTCAGTGAACAAGTTTTTCACCTTCTTAGGTTTATTCCCAAGTATTTTATTCTTTTGGATGCTGTTGTAAATGGAATTATTTTGTTAATTTCCTTTTCAAGTTGTTCATTCTTAGTGTGTAGAAACAAGTGTTTTTTGCATGCTGATTTTGTATTTTTCAATTTTGTTGAATTTACTTCTTGGTTCTAACAGGTTTTTGTGTATGGAATCTTTAAGGTTTTCTACATATAAGATCATGTATTTTGCAAACAGGTAATTTTACTTCTTTCTTTTAAATTTGGATCCTTTTATTTCTTTTTCTTGCCTAATTGCTCTGGTTAGGACTTTAAATACTATATTGAATAAAAGTGGTGAGAGTAGCATCTTTGCCTTGTCATTAATCATAAAAATGAAATGTTCTCAGTTTTCCACCATTGAGTCTGATAGCTGTGGGCTCTTCATATACAGCCTTTATTATGTTGAGTTAATTTTCTTCTATTACTAATTGTTGGGCGTTTTATCAGGAAAAGTGTTAAATCTTATAAAATATTTTCAGCATCAAATGAGATGATTACTTAGTTTTTGTCCTTCATTCTGTTAATGTGGTGCATTACATTGATTGATTTTTGTATACTGAACCATCCTTACATCCCAGGGATAAATCTCACTTGGTTGTGGTATAATATGGTATGTAGTATAATCTTTCTAATATGCTGTTGAATTCTGGTTTCTAATATTTGTTCAGGCCTTTTGCATCTGTTCAGCAGGGTTACTGGCTTGTAGTTTTCTTTTCTCATCTGGCTTTTGTACTGGGGTAATTCTGGCCCAATAGAATAAATTTGGAAGTATTACCTGTCTTCAATTTTTTGGAAGGTTGGTGTTAATTCCTGTTTAAGTATTAGATAGAATTCTCCAGTGAAGCCATCTGGTTTTGTGTTTTTTGTTTTGTTTTGTTTTTTAGTTGGAAGGTTTTTGACTGCTGATTCAATCTGATTATTAGTAATTGGTATATTCAAAAGTAATTTTAAAAGTAAACTTTAGAAAGATATAATTTACATGAAAGAATATGCACCCAAAGCTCAATGAGTTTCCTGACACTAGTGTTCTAAGAGCTCACTATTGTACTTTTGAAATATTTGCTTTATATTTAAAGTATCTTATTACATATCACTTCACTAAGAGTCAAATAACAAAGTGAATATAACCTAATGATTTAAGCCACAAAATAAGTTAAATCCTTATATAAGGCCTCTGATGGAGATAATTTATTTCATAAATTGAAAAATTTATAATACTTTCTAATCTTTGTAAAGAACTGAGAACCAAAGGAACACTGATAAGCTTTTAAATCAACTCATTTAAATAAATTTAAATTTGACAACTATATGTAAAGTAGTCACCATGTCCAAAGCATAATGTTAGGTGCTGGTAGGATCCAAGTACAAGAAACTTCCTATTCTGAAGAAGCCTAAATACAGAGTGGGAAGCAAGCAAGTACAGAGTCACTTATGATGTAAAAGACAATATTCACCTAAGAGGACGTATTAGGCAGTAGGCAATAGGATGTAAGAAAACTGTGTGCGTGCTTGTGTGTGTGTGTGTGTGTGTGTGTGTATAAGGAGGTGAGGATTGGTCTCCTC
Source organism: Rhinopithecus bieti (assembly GCF_001698545.2). Classification (NCBI taxonomy): domain Eukaryota; kingdom Metazoa; phylum Chordata; class Mammalia; order Primates; family Cercopithecidae; genus Rhinopithecus; species Rhinopithecus bieti. Next base: position 1,437,672 of record NW_016806990.1, on the reverse strand, counting down.
CTGATATCTCTTTCAATGATGAGCTGTTACCTATGGTTAAGTCTTTCTCATTGTAGCAAACCTTAGGGAGGTAATTCTTGCAATATAAAAGCAAGGCCCACAGCATACACTTTTAGAATAGTACAAAAGATGAGTTGTAGAAAATAGGAGCAGTGTTCAAATATTGGTCTTTTTTTTCTTGATGCTGATGAATTATTCTGATTTTGAGGCTTTGCTTTTCCAAACCTGTACATATAAGACTCCTTAGTACTGAATCCTCATTGAAAAGCAAGAGAATCAGAGGAAGAGGAAAAGAAGATAAAACAGTTGACAAAAGGAGGGATTTCTTTATTTGCTTTTTTGTAGTCATTGGTGGGATTGGTGCAAATGCCGGATGCTGAGAGGGTGCACATACACTCCAGCGTTTGTTAGCGTGTCTGAGAGGCAAGCACACTGAGAACTGGAGTTTCTGAGCAGACCGAACAATTCCAGACAACTGGCAGGTCACAGCGAGTCATTAAAAACAGCTTACTTCCTCTCTATAAACGAGGAATTCACTGGTCTGCAACACAGGGCAGTTATTATTTGTGTAAACGTCAGTAAATTTAATGGATACTTTATAGTCTACATTTTATTTGTCCTCTCTCAGTGTTTTTGAACACGTCCACGTTCCCACAAGACTCTCCTTGGCTCCCATGATACCACACTATCCTGATTTTCTTTCTCTCTAGATGTTTCTTCTCAGTCTTCTTTGCCAGGTCATTGCCCTCTTTGCATCTCTGAAATGTAATTTCTTCCCAACTCTGAAATGTAGTTTCATACCAGTATCTGTTTCTGGCTCTTTTCTTTCTCATGCCATATATTTTCCCTGGTAGATGTCCTCTAATCCCATAGTTTCATCTCTCTCTCTCTCTCTCTCAGCCATCATTCTATATTCTGTCTTCATAATCTTCACTTGCATGTCCCACAGAAGCCTCAAGTGAGCATGCCTAAAAATGGTCTTATTATTTCTAGTTCTCTATTCTAAACCTGACCCTCTTTTTTGGTTTTCTTATTTAATAACCGGTGCATTGTTCATCTTATGACCCAAAACAGCATTTTCAGTAGTATTCTTCATGTATCCCTCTTCTGAACTCCCAACGTTTCATCAATCACCGGATTTTGGTGGTTCTGTGTCCTTGGTACCTCTTAAATCTTTCCACTTTCCTGCATCCTCACTGCTGTTACCCTTGACAAACCCACCAGCCTCTCTCCATGGCTTATTGCAATAATTCTCTAGGCACCTTGTCTCAAGCCTTGCCCCACTCCCCTATCTATTCTTCACACTGTGATCTTCTTACTGTGCAAATCTGATCATGCTTCCTCTGCTCCCTACTGTTCTCAAGGTAAAGACCAGCCTCCGCAGCATAGTGTACAAGACCCTTCACTGACTGAGCTTTGCACTCTCTCCAGCCTCAGCTCTTGCCCCATTATCCTCATATCTATGCTGTAGGCTCCAGTTCTTTTGCATTCTTCTCTGTGTTTCTAAAACATATTCTATTAAGCCTATTTTGGTCAAGTGTTCTTTCAATATCCTTCTCAGCTTAGGTTAACTGTTCTCCCTATGTGTTTCCATGGAGCAAGGCAGTTCGCCTCTACCTGCCCATCATATGGTGTTGAAATTTTGCTTTTGCTTGCCTGTATCTACTACAGAAATTTAAACTTCTAGAAGGCTGAGCCCTTTCGTAGACTACTGTTCTCTAACATATCACATAATAAGTGCTCAATATAAATCTATTCACTCAATCAATAAATTGCAATGCATTCTAGGAAGGTTAAAAAAATGTTCTGTCTAAGACCGCTAGCAAGGCTAATAAAGAAGAAAAGAGAGAGGAATCAAATAGATGCAATAAAAAATGATAAAGGGGATATCACCACTGACCCCACAGAAATACAAACTACCATCAGAGAATACTATAAACGCCTCTACGCAAATCAACTAGAAAATCTAGAAGAAATGGATAATTTCCTGGACACTTACACTCTCCCAAGGCTAAACCAGGAAGAAGTTGAATCCCTGAATAGACCAATAGCAGGCTCTGAAATTGAGGCAACAATTAATAGCCTACCCACCAAAAAAAGTCCAGGACCAGATGGATTCACAGCTGAATTCTACCAGAGGTACAAGGAGGAGCTGGTACCATTCCTTCTGAAACTATTCCAATCAATAGAAAAAGAGGGAATCCTCCCTAACTCATTTTATGAGGCCAACATCATCCTGATACCAAAGCCTGGCAGAGACACATCA
>NW_016806990.1:1428597-1434183 GCF_001698545.2 Rhinopithecus bieti | reverse complement strand
AAAAAAAAAAAAAAAAAAAAAAAAAAAAAAAAAAAAAAAAAAAAAATGTTCTGTCTAAAAAGGCCATGGCTATCAAGCACACAAATATTTTCTTACGCAATTCTTTCTTATATCCCCTTTCTAATATCTCTTTCTTATATCTCCAAGATCTCTTAGTAGTTTCAAATAATGATGGAACACCTAAGCCTCTTTGACATTCCATCTCTTTCTCTACAGCTCTAGCATGTTTTTGCTTCTGGTTACATTTATTCTTTCTTTATTTGTTAAAGCAAAGAAAATGGTGTAGGGATTCCTGCTTCTCATACATTATTTCCAGAATAATTTCACCCGCCTTCCCTTTTCAATACATCATTATTTCTGGAATGATTTCACTTGCCTTCCTTCTTTTCAATGCATTTTTATAAAAGCAGCAGATTACACATACTACTATATAATCATAATTTTATAATTCAAAATTACCATTTGACTGCTAAGCCATAATGCTGAGATATTTTACTTTTTTCCAAATTTGTAAGGTTTTAGAGTTTTCAGCTACTTGTACTATTACATCTTTGTGCTGCTATGTAATAATAAGCTGCCTTGACTTGTCTGAGGGTCCTAGAACTGTTTAGATTTCTAAGGTAGTAAGTTCAAGGAAAACTTACCCGAGGTCTTTACACTCGAACCACTCTGCTTCAATGTTTATACTTTATAGTAAACATGTCTATAAGACTATACATTTTATACTTTTACATTTTTACGAGGTCATGATGACAAGGAATGCCACATCTGTACATCTGAAAGTGGCATTTACTTCCTCACAAGTAAGATAAGTAGACTTTTTATGATATCTTTATATGTTTAATTAGTTCTTGCACATCAAAATTCACCTTCCTTAATTGAACATGTAAATATTTGGAGACTGTGGGTCTGATAGTGATATAACTTCTAATATTTTAATAATAAAGCCTTTCCAACAGGAATAAACGGATGTCAAATTCAGTTTATAGACCAGGTGAATGTTAATTGCTAAAGGTCTGTAATGATTCAAAGCTTTATAGCTGTGTCGGAAAGAGCAATACTGCATATTGCATATTAATTTAAATTTGCGGTCCTCCACATTGGCATTAGCTTTTTTTCCCTTTTAATCTTATTGCCATGTAATTTAAGTAGAGATTACTTCAATATTTCCTGTTTTATGAATAAAATAGTTCAGCTCATCTACAAGGATACAGCTCCCTTCCTTTGCTTGTACGACCTGAACTAAAATAGATAAGTTCCATGTGGGCTTATTGTCAGAAGTGGGTCCTTGTTAAGGAGTTCACTAGTTAATATAAGGAATTTATTGAGACACTGCCTCCCAAAATCTCAGGACCAGACCCTTTAAGCTTTTCTCATGGATAGACCCTTCAGGTCCATTCTCCTTGTCATCTGTCATGCCATCAGCCCCTGGCAAATTTCTTCTTTACTATACAGAACTGTCCGGTACAGGTGGTCAATACTGATACCAACACGGAAGCTTCATGTGGTGGGGAATATGGTGCTTCTCTTTAGTACTTTATAGCACATCATCTCAGATTTCCACTTATAATATGGTTGAGTAAGCTCCTATTGGACCATGTCTTTTCACAGATAATAACTGTAAACTCTGAAAGAAATACATATTTAACAACAACAACGGCAACAACCTGAAGGCACTGATGAGTGAACAAAAGCAAACAGATGCTGGAAGGGAGTCAGCACTGGGAAGACGGGAGCCACATGGGTGAGCTGCCCATTTTATGTGGCCTTTAGTCTGAGGGCAGACCAATGATAGTGCTGTACTGGGTGGCTAAAACCACAATAGAAAACCCACAATATTTCTGGATTTAAGAATCAGAAGGCAAAGGCTAGGGCAACCACAGGTATTGGAAAATAAAATAATGAGGAGAAAATCCTGGAAAGAAGAGAGCCAGAGAGTACACCTAATTCTGCGTATAAATTCTTCCCAAATCTCTGACTGACTCCTGGACTATGTATGTATGAGACAGACTCAAAGATGCTCAACTAAGGATGAAATAACTGAATAGGGTTTTGAGCTGTCATTTGCAGTTTGGATTCAACCAAGCTAATTACCTGTTACACAAACAAAAAAAATCCTCTTTAGAGGATTTTTGACATAACCTTGAATCTTTGCAATATAACATTATCCATGCCCAGGATAAAATCCAAAATTACTCACCACACAAGGAATCAGAAAAATGTGACTCAATCTCAAGAGAAAAAACAAGCAGTGGAGATAAACCCTGAGGTTTAGTTCAACCATGTTTTGAAATTTGGTGACAAGGATTTTAAAAGAGTTATTTTCAATTCTTTGTCAGGCAACTATAAATCTGTATTTCTTTAGGGTAGGTTTTTTTGAATTTTACTTTGTTCCTTTAATTGGGCTATCTTTACTTGTTTCTTTGTCTTTTTGTAATCTTTTGTTGAAATCAGGGCATTTGAAAAAACAAACACCTCTCCCAGTCATTATGGGATGACTTTATGCAGGGGAAGACCTTCACCTCTCAGCCCTGCTAGAGGTTCTAGGACCTCTGAAACATTTTCCAGAGATGTGTCTTCTCTGAGCTGTGCTTGTGCTTTTAGCTGTCTTAAATTCCCTAAACAACTTGCCCCTGCTTCTTCTCAGAAGGCTGTAATCTCTTGCTCCCCAGCATATCCTACAAAACTGTAGCTGTAACATGCTGCAGCACTCACCTGTGTTGTCAGTGGCTTCCAAACTATGCTGCCAGTCCCATCAGCACTTCAAGTCAGGCTATCCCTTTGCAGCTCCCAGATGAGCAAGAACACTGGATGCACAGTCCATTCTTTTGTTTCTGTCCTTAGGGAGGAGCCCTAGTAGGAAAGATTTCTTCCAGTTTCACCTCTATGCTGGGTAGGGGAAAGTCAAATATAGGTGCATAAAAGTCAATGAATTTTGCTACCTCTTTCACTGGGATCGCTTCTTGATTTGATGTTGGCTTGAGTATTGTAGCTTTTCAACTGGTCCCTAGAGTTCTCACAAAGGTATTCTTGTGCACATATTGTTATAGTTATGTCAGTGTCTCTGTGGGGAACTGAAGCTTACTAGTCTGTCATCTTGGTGACATCACCCTCTGACAAGGATTTTAAAGTAGCTATTATAACTATGCTCAAGGACATAAACAAAAGTGTGTTCACAATGAGTGAAAAGATAAGAATTTTCAGTGGATAATTAGACTATTAAGGAACCACGTGGAAATTGTAGAGCTAAGGATACAATAACTGAAGGAAAAAAATTACTAACTGAGCTTAACAACAGATTCAAAGCAATACAGGAAAGATCCAGTACATTTTAAGATAGATCAATAACATCCAAATGTGAAGAAAAGAGAGATAAACATTGACTGACTAGTTTCTCAGGAACATTTGCAACAATGTTAAAGGTCTAGCATATGTGTAATTGGAGTTACAGAAGGATATAGAGAGAAAGAATGAGGGCAAAAATATATAATAGCTGAAAAACATCCCAAATTTACACATTTAAGAAGTTCAGCACAATGCACACAAAATAAAAAGCACATCATCCCTGGGCACATCATACACAGCTCAACACTACGTAAAAGTAGAAAAAACTGAAATAGCCAGGGAAAAATAGCATATTATGTATAGGAAGATACTAAATCCAATGACTGCCAAAGTATTTTCCCTATGTTTTCTTCTAATAGTTTTGTAGTTTCAGGTCTTACATTTTAAATCTTTAATCCATTTTGAATTGGTTTTTGTTAATGGTGAGAGACAGGGGTCCAGTTTCATTCTTCTGTGTATGAATATTCAGTTTTCTCAGCACAATTTATTAAAGAGGTGGTCCTTTCTCCCATGTATGTTCCTGATGCCATTGTCAAAAATCAGTTGACTGTAAATACATGAATTTATTTCTTAGTTCTCTATTCTGTTCCATTGGTCTATGTGTCTGTTTTTATCTTAGCACCATGCTGTTTTGGTTACTATTGCTTTGTAGTATATTTTGAAGTTAGGTAGTGTGATGATGCTAGCTTTGTTTTTTTGCTCAGAATTGCTTTAGCTATTTAGGGTCTTTTGTGGTTCCATATGGATTTTTAAGATTGTTTTTTTCTATTCCTGTGAAGAATGACATTGGTACTTTGATAAGGATTGCATTAAATCTGTAGATTCCTTTGGGTAGTATGACCATTTTAAAAGTATTAATTCATCCAGTCCATTAGTATATGAGGTCTTTCCATTTCTATGTATGTCTTGGGCAAAGATTGTGTGCTTCCATATTGACCTATTCTTAGGATGACATCAAAGAGAATTTTCTTTACCTTGAGGGGAAGTTCAACTCTAATTCTTGAAGCATGCATGGCCCTATGAACCTGACAGAATAGTCACATAATGGCTTCACAACAGTATATTCCCTAAAGTCATGCTTATTTGGGCTTGAATAGCCCTACACTTGTTTATCAACATTCAGCCAAGATTAGTTTACTTGAATTTGAGCCTAATTTCTTTTCAGTCTTTCCTCATCAAATATTGAAAAACTTTTGTGCCAAGGTTCACTCAGGGTTAACCTGTAACAAACATTAAAAAAAATGTCTAATTGTACTCACAATTGAATATCTGTTTATTTACACTTTACAAAAGCATATTCATTTAGATAAACTCGTCATATATAAATTTATGTAGGTGGTTGTTTAGTTATACCTAAAAGGGAAGCCTGGTGTGGCTCTCAAGCAGTCTTTGATACATAGCCAGCTCCTTAGCAAGTTGCTGGGCCTCTCAGGGCAAACAAGTGATCACCCACACTACCACGAACATGGATTGTGAATCTTTATTCTGTATTTATCCTTTGTCATACATTTGGTATGAATGCATGGGTCTTATTCAAGTTCCATGGTATATGTCAGCCCCAAATAACTGTGTATTCTTAAAAAGAAGGAAATATTTCACACATTCCTTGAATTCCTTTACCATGAGGGAGATGTCTCATCTTCTTAAATGTACTGCAACTTAACAGAGTCACCCTCATCCATTCATCTTTGTATCCTTGGAGAACTGCAAAAAAAGTACACTCATTGGGAGCACTTCATTAATTTTTTTATTTCAGTTCTCAGAGAGTAGATAATTGCATTAACCATCTTTCTCAGTTCATGGCACACTCTCATCCTCAGTCCATAAGGGTTTCTTTTTTTTTTTTTTTTTTTATCTTGATGAGGTGGTGATTTTATTTTGTTTTTTACTTTTATTTTTTTTTCATTCTTTTTATTATACTTTAAGTTCTAGGGTACATGTGCATAACGTGCAGGTTTGTTACATACGTATATTTGTGCCATGTTGGTGTGCTGCACCCATCAACTCGTCAGCACCCATCAATTCATCATTTATATCATGTATAACTCCCCAATGCAATCCCTCCCTCCTCCCCCCTCCCCATGATAGGCCCCAGTGTGTGATGTTCCCCTTCCCGAGTCCAAGTGATCTCATTGTTCAGTTCCCACCTATGAGTGAGAACATGCGGTGTTTGGTTTTCTCTTCTTGTGATAGTTTGCTAAGAATGATGGTTTCCAGCTGCATCCATGTCCCTACAAAGGA
>NW_016806990.1:1412611-1425588 GCF_001698545.2 Rhinopithecus bieti | reverse complement strand
GGTATTGGGGTGGGAGTTACCCGATTTTCCAGGTGTTGTGTGTCTCAGTTCCCCTGGCTAGGAAAAGGGATTCCCTTCCCCCTTGCACTTCCCAGGTGAGGCGATGCCTCGCCCTGCTTCAGCTCTCGCTGGTCGGGCTGCAGCAGCTGACCAGCACCGATTGTCCGGCACTCCCTAGTGAGATGTCCCCAGTACCTCAGTTGAAAATGCAGAAATCACCGGTCTTCTGTGTCACTCGTGCTGGGAGTTGGAGACTGGAGCTGTTCCTATTCGGCCATCTTGCTCCGCCCGACCATAAGGGTTCCATGTTGTTTTATTTTCTATTTCCTTAGACCAGCATGTAGTGCATGATCTATATCTTTGGATACATATGTACATTTTTAATAATTTAATTTAATATTTAGTCAATAGAAAATAATTGTATATATTAATGGGGTGCAACATGCTGTTATGATAGATGTATACATTTTAGATTTGTGTATTCTCACTATATATATATTACTTTGGTATATATGGGTTTTATATTTACAGTAGCATTGTGCTATAGAACTTGCTTATTCTTGGGCTGGGCACAATGATTCAAGTCTGTAATCCCAACACTGTGGAAGGCCGAGGTGGGTGGATCACCTGAAGTCAGGAGTTCGAGACCAGCCTGGCCAACATGGTGAAACACCCGTCTCTACTAAAAATACAAAACTTCACCAGGCCTAGTGGCGCAAGCCTGTAATCTCAGCTACGTGGGAGGGTGAGGCAAGAGAGTCCTTGAGCCTTGGAGGCAGAGGTTGACTCCGAGATCACGCCACTGCACTCCAGCCTGGGTGACAGAGCGAGACTCTCTCCAAAAACAAAAACAAGGCCAGGTGCCGTGTCTCACGCCTGTAATCCCAGCACTTTGAGAGGCCAAGGTGGGCAGATCATGAGGTCAGGAGTTCGAGATCAGGCTGGCCACCATGGTGGAACTCTGTGTACTAAAAATCCAAAAATTAGCGGGGTCTGGTGGCAGGCCCCTGTAATCCCAGCTACTCAGGGGACTGAGGCAGGAGAATTGCTTGAACCCGGGAGGCAGAGGTTGCAGTGAGCTGAGATTGCACCACTGCACTCCAGCCTGGGTGACAGAGCGAGACTCCATCTCAAACAAAAACAAAAACACCCAAACTTGATTATTTTTTTTTCAGAATAGTCAACATAATGCTTTTTAAGAACTATCATGTTTTGTATACATTTATTGGTTTTATTTCTAATTGGTACATAACACTACAAGGTATACATCTACCAAATATCCTTCCACATTTCCTGGTTATGAACACTTAAGATGCTCCCAATTAGTGCCATAATGCATATCCTTGTTCAGTTCTTTCAGATGTATACCCTTGAGTGGGAATCCTGGGTCATCAGATGGACAGAAATTGCCCTGTAGGCAGGCTCCCACCTGCAGTGCATGTAATTTCTGTTTCCACCTTCCTAAATCTTACAATCTCTTGGCATAAAGTGGTCTCTCATTATTATTTTACTTTTATCTGATGTTTATTGAGGCTAATATCTCTACATATTGAATGCCTTTACTGCCAATTTATATCATTTGTTTGTTTTCTTTTTCATTTCTTGCTTTTTATTCTTCATTTGCAGGAGTTTCTTATATATTCTGGATACTAATCCTTTATCAGCTTTAGATATTTGCAAATATATTCTACTAATCTGTCATTCACATATTAACCTTGTATGTAGTATGTTTTGTTGAACTGAAAAATGTAATTGCAATCAATTAATAAATATTCGTCTTTTTTTTTCAAGAGTTCATGTTTTAGCATCTTAAGTTCTAAAGGTTTCAAAGGCATTATTCTTCTTTTTAAACTTTACAGATTTACCTTTCACATTAAAGTATTTAATTTATCTCAAATTCATATTTGCCACATGTTTTAAGATTGAAATCCAACTTTTTTTTTCCAAAAAATAAGCCCCAATTTTCCCAACCCCTCAACTATGCAATTCATTTTTCTCAATGATTTATAGTATAGTATTTAGCATGTAGAACATCTCCATAAATACATTGGCCTGTTGACAAGCATTCTATTCTGTTTCACTGATCTATTTGTCAATTCCTCTACTGATATTATACTGTTTTTATTATTATGGTTTTGTAGTGCATCTTAACATCTCATAGGCTAGGCTTGAGTCCCTCCTATTTGTTCTTCCTTATCAAAATTGACTCAGCTCTTTTTTGAATAGTTATTTACACAGTTATTGGTATACATATATCAGGGTCTTTAAAATATTCATTCTGAATTTTGATTGGGAGTTGATATGGTTTGGTTCTTGTTCCCACCCAAATCTCATGTTAAATTGTGATCTTCAGTGTTGAAGGATACACCTGATGTGAGGTAATTGGAGCACGGGGGCACATTTCTCCCTTGCTGTTCTCATGATAGTGAGTGAGTTCTCATGAGATCTCGTTGTTTAAAAGTGTGTAGCACTTTCCCCTTTGCTCTCTTCCCCATTCTGACATGTGAAGACACGCTTGCTTACCCTTTGCCTTTCTGCCATGGCTGTAAGTTTCCTGAGGCCTCCCACCCATGCTGCCTGTACAGCCTGAGGAATTGTTAGTCAATTAAACCTCTTTTCTTCATAAATTATCCAGTCTCAGTTAGTTATTTATAGCAATGTGAGAATGGGCTAATACAGGAGTGTAAAGAATTTGTAGATAAATTTGGAGCAAGATCATTATCTTTATTAGGTTAAGTCACTCCATCCATGAACGTAGTAATCTTTTCTTAATTTATTGAAATTTTATTTTATTTTTTTACTTTATGTTCTAAAATTAAATTTTAACGTTTATCTATGAAGTCCTTGTGCATTCTTTTTAGATTCATTCCTAAATTCCATTTGTTTCTTTGCTTTTGTTAGTGTAATGAATGGCATCTGTAGTACTTTGCACTGTGTCAGCTTGGTCAAATTGGAACTATGTTTCTCAGAATTCCTTTCCCTGTATGTTTCCATATTGTCCAGAATTGGTCAAAAGAGGAGTTTGTGTGAGATTTGGAAAGCTGAAGTGAGGAGTGGTCATTATGATCTGACAGTTACTGTGCTTAGTTGCACTGACAAAGAGACAGAGAAGTGGCTTCGGGTTCCAGCTTATCTTCAGTCTTGTCTGCTTCACGTCCAGCTCTTCCCAACTGCTGACCCTATTGACTAATAGCAATCCCAGATCCATCACCAGATTCCTGGGAGCAAAACCATAGAGGTGTTAGCAACATGAAAGGACAGCTTCTCATAGACCTTTTCAGGAGTCTTCCCCTTCCAGTCTGATTTAGATGGCAAAATATGCTAGGATTCTCAGACTGATTGAATGGGGGCTCCTCTGGTCTCCAAATTTTCTTCTTGGAAATTTGCTTCCCTACTTCCTCCTACAATGAGGTTTAATTTCTATAATAAATCATCATTCTATAACTCAGTGTGTTTCCGCATCCTGTACTGAATCTTTACTTATAAAGTACATTGTTTTCTTACATAATTTTTCTGATTTATTTTTTACTGTTAGTGTTTTTTATTTAATTTTTATTGTACTATGATTAGAGAACTTAGTTTCTTTGAGTTTGAATTCCTGAGATTATTTGTGGCCCAGAGCATGACATTTTATAAATATTTCAGGAAATCTTTTATTACTATGAGCTTTGTAATCATGGTACTCATATTTAGATTTTCATTTTTTTTTCTTGCTTTAAAATCAAGATAAATATTCATTAATATTGGTGACTCTATTGTTGTTCTGCCTATATCTCTCCATAGTTATTTCAGTTTTTCCTTTTCATATTTTGAAGTTACATGGTTACATGCAATTTATTCAGGATAATTAAAACTTTTTGATCAGTTACTTATTTTACTTGTAAGAGTATCCATCTCAGTGCTTTATAATGTTTTCCATCTTAAGCTGAAGCCAAGTTTTCTTTTGGTGCATATTTTTATGGTATATCTTTTTTATTCCTTTACTTTAAGTATTCTATATAAGTTAGTTTTTAGTATGTGTTTGTTGAAAATATCTCTGAATCTTTTAAATTCCAATTTTGATTGTCTCTGCTTTTAGGCAAGGTCATTCATATATTCAGTAAATACTTACTGAATGCTTACTGTGTGTCAGACATTGATCACAGATAAGAATCCTTGCTCTGTGGAATGTGTGTGCTAGGTGGGACACAAAGACCCACCAAAATCTTTAAGTAAAATAGATAGTATATAAGATAAATGTTGTAAAGAAAAATAAAGTAGGAAAGTGAAAGTAGTGAGAGGAGGACACTGACCGGAGATTGCCTCTTTGATAAAGTGGGATTTGAGCAAAGACCTGAAAGAGGTAATAAAGTTAGTCAGAGTCCTGTTGAGGAAAGAGAATTTTAGGAAGAAGAAAAAACTATTGCCAAAACTCAGATGTGAACTAGAGGAACACAGAAGCGGTCAGTGTGCCTGGAATTGAAAACTGAATGACGAGTGGTAAGAGATAAATGCAGAGAAGGCAGGGGGAGACCAGAATGCATATGGTCTTGTACAATTAAGTAAGGACTTTACTGTGATTCGAAGCCAGTGTAGGATTTACAGCAGAGGATTGATGTGATCCCACTTACATTTTAACAGATTCTTTCTAACTTTTGTTGTTGTGAATGCTAGAGGGTAGAAGTAGGGAAGATTGATAAAATAATAATACAAATGAGGAGAGGTGATGGCTTGGACTAGAGTGCTCGCATGAAGGTGCTGAGAGGTGATGAAATTCTGAATATATTTTGAAGGTAGAGCTGCAAGCTGGATTGGATGATGGATTGGATGTGTTGTGAGAGGAAGTGGAGACAAAGATGACTTCAAGGATTTTAGCTTTCCTAAGCAACAGGAAAAAGTTGCCAATATCAGCAAGAGACAGCAAGAAGAGTGGGTCTGAGAGGAGGATAGAGGTCAGGTTTTGGTTTTGCTCAGTATGTGCTAAGTTTGAGATTCTAATTTGACAATCAGAAGGAACTACTGAGCAGGCAGTTTAGACATACAAGTTGAGCGTACAATGGAAAATTGCTGAAGATGTATATTTAAGAGTCGTTAGCTTGTAGATGGTATTTTAAGCCTTGGGGTAGAATGATATCAAAAAATGAATGAGTGCAGTGAAGAGGAAAGGCTCAAGGTTTGAGATCTGGAGTACTAGACTATTCAGAAACCATGGAGATGAGTTGAAATCGGTACAAGTGATTAAGGACAGGTTAATGAAGTAGAAGAAGAATTGGAAGATTGCAGAGTCCTAGAAGGAACTGATTCAACTCTATCAAATTTTCCTGATAAGCCAAGTGAGTTTTGATGAACTCACTTATCATACTGTAGAAATTTATTTCTGTAATTTCATTACACAATTTTTATTTACCATACTTTCTTTTCTGTATTTTCTTTTCTTTTTCTTTCAGAAACAGAGTTTTGTTCTGTCACCCAGGCTGGAGCACAGTGGCGTGATCACAGTTCACTGTAACCTTGAACTCCTGGGCTTGAGTGATCCTCCCACCTCAGCCCAGCAGCTGGAAATAGCCTGCATCTGGCTAATTAAAAAAACACATTTTTTAGAGATGCGGTCTCACTATATTGCTCAGACTGGTCTCGAGCTCCTGAACTTAAGCGGTACTCCCATCTCAGCCTCCAAAGAAGCTGGGATGACAGGTGTGCACCACTGTGTTCAAATTTATTTTCTGTATTTTCACCGTCTCCATTTCTTTGGCTAAGTAAAATTTTCTTCTACTGATTTGAAAGATATTTATTTTCCTAGTTATTACAATGACTTATGACATATATCTTTATTTCTTGATTATCTTCATTAAGATATAATTTATATAGGAAAAGAGGCACATATTTTATTGTACATTTTGATGAGTTTTGACTGATTCGAGCAATTGTGTGACTATCACACAAAATGAAGCCATTCCTTCACTCCCAAATCTTCCCTTGTGCTCTTTGTGCCTTGATCTCACCTCTGCCTCTCACTCCCACCCTCACTCCCCAACCCAGATAACCGTGACTCTGCTTTGCCTCACCTTAGTTAGATTGCTTTTCTTGCGGGGAAAGAGGGGTCAATATAATTAATATAATATGACTCTTTTGTGTTTGGCTTTTTTGGCACAGCATATTTTTGAGATTTATTCACATTGTTGTGTACATGAGTAGTAGTTTCTTTTTGTGGTATTCAATTGTATCAATATATCACAATTTGTTTATCCACTTATCCATTGATGGACATTTAGGTTGTTTTTAGTTTTTGACATTTAAGAGTAAAGTTGCTGTAAACATCTGTCTACTAGTCTTTGTGAATACATATATTTTCATTTCTCTTGGGTAAATTCTTAGGAGTGAAATTATGAAGCCGTATGACTAGTATAAGTTTAACTTTATAAGAGACTGGCAAACTGTTTCTCAAAGTGGTTTTAGAACTTTTAATCTCCCCCACTAACAACATCTAAGCATATCCTTGACTTCATATTCCCTGCCCAATTTCTGTTGGATTGCTTGTCTTCTAATCATATCAAGAGTTCTTTATATATTTGGAATACACATTGTTTGTAAGCAGGATTGCTGAGAAAGTACAGGACAACCAGTTCCCTTTGACTTTCAGATAAACAACGAATAATGTGTCAGGAAATATATGGTCCAAATATTACATGGGACAAACTTAGGCTCAAAAAGTCATTTGTTCTGTATCCAAAATGTGAATGGAACAAACCTGCACTCGCACCCCTGGATGTGTGGATGTTCTTTGTTTTTATTTGTTAAACCTGATGTCTTGGCTGTGTGACACATTTATTGGAAATGTTTTTTCCCTATTCTGTGTCTTGTATTTTATTTTCTTGTGTTCTCCAAAGAGCAAATATTTTAAATTTTTATATAAATCCAATTTGTCAACATTTTTAAAGGGTTCATGCTTTTTGTATCCTATTTCAGAAAACTTTGGCTACTTCAAGGTCACAAAGATTTTGGATTTGTTTTCGTCTAGAAGTTTTATAGTTTTGACTTTTACATATAAGTCTGATTCATTTTGAGTTAATTTTTGTGTACAGTGTCAAGTAAGGGTCTAGGTTCATTTATTTCCTTATGAATATCCAGTGGTTCCAACAGCATTTATTGAAAAGATATTCCTTTTCACATTTCGCATGTCCTGGATCCTTTGTTGAAAATTAAGTATATATGTATACATATACACACTTTATATATGTGTGTAAACACATATATAATATGTAGAAGTTAATGGAAAAGAATAGAGTCCAAAATAGAATATATATAGTTGAAAAATGATAATTTATAACAAGTAAATACTTTCTTTTAACTTTTAAGTTCAGGGGTACAAGTGCAGGTTTGTTACATAGGCAAACTTATGTCATGGGGGTTTTTTATACAGATTATTTTGTCACCCAGGTATTAAGGCTAGTACTCATTAGTTATTTTTTCTGATTCTGTCCTTCCCCCACCCTCCACCCTCCAAAAGTCCCCAGTGTGTGTTGTTCTCCTATATTTTTCCATGTGTTCTCATCATTTAGTTCCCACTTATAAATGAGAACAAGCAGTATTTGGTTTTCTGTTTCTGTGTTAGTTTGCTAAGGATAATGGCCTCCAGCTCCATCCATGTCTCTGCAAAGGACATGATCTTATTCTTTTTTATAGCTGTATAGTATTCCATGGTATAAATACTGAATTTTCAACTATATATGTATATTTTATTCTGAAATCTTCTTTTCAAATTTGTATGCCTGTTCTTTATATATGCCCTTAAACCACTACCATACTTTATTGATTATTAGAGCTTTATATTAATACTAAATCTAATATTAACACTAGAGCTTTATATTTGTAACATGTCTTAAAATCTGATAGTTTAAGTCCTCCAACTTTATTCTTCTTTTTAAAAATTGCTTTGGCTATTCTAGGGAATTTACATGCTTTTATGAAGGGTAGTTTAGACTTCATCTGTAATGAACTTGGTAATCTCCAGTAGCTAAAATCACATGAATTTAGTAAGGTTTTTAATTCAGTCAAAGGGTAAAAAATTCTTTAGGTCATTAAGAATGAACCACCAAAATAGGCATTTAGAGATATAAACTATTTAATTTCTGATTTTATATTTAGTATTTCCTTCCTACTACTTACTTTGAGTTTAATTTCCCCCCATTTTATTGTTCTTTAGGTGAAATGTAGATTATTGATTTTTAGATCTTTCTTTTGTGAAAATTAATTATAAATCTTGTGTTATTCTTGTCATACTGAACTAAATCAGAGTTAAGGGCCAGGAGGAAAAATCACTCAGGGAATGTAGCACCAGTTCCAAGAATTATCTGCAAGCCTAACTGCTGAAACAGTCTGCTATAACCCTAGTACCAGTTTACCTAGTAGCTGCTAAATAACATGCCACGCCTCTAAGACTGGTTTTACCTACTGCCATCATTCACCAATCAGAGCTTGCCAGCTCCCCAAAACTTTGCTAGTACCACACTTTCTTGGCACTAGCCTTCTTTCAAAAACAATATGTAACATTTCTCTTTCTAATAAAACTCTCAACCTTTTCTTCCTTGAATATACCAAAGACTACCCTGGTCTGTGTGTATGACCCGAATTGCAATTCTGTTTTTATATATGTGCATTCCCAGATAAAATGTTTTGCCTAGAGATTTGTGTCTGTATTTTTATTTGACTTTGACACTTTTAATGTAATATAAACATTTAATGCAGTAGTTTAGTAACATCCCAAAACTTTTTGGATGTTGTTTCGTTTTCTTTAGTTAAAAATATGTTTAAATATTCCTTGTGACTTATTTTTTGATCTTGGAATGATTTAGCACTATATAACTTTTGGAGGATTGTTTTCAGATATGTTTCTCATATTGATTTCTGCTTTTATTTCCCTCTTGTCAGAAAAGATAGTTTGTATATTTCAAATTTTAAAAAAGATATTGAGACTAGGTGTATGGGCCAGAATGTGGTCTATTTAAATAAATGTTTCATGTACACTTAAAAAGAACGTCTATTCTGCTTGCAGGAGGCTGAATGATGGCCCCAAAGATATCAGGTCCTAATCCCTGAGACCTGCAAATGTTACCTTATTTGGAAGATGGGTCTTTGCAAATGTGCTTAAGTTAAGGATCTTGAGATGGAGAGATTATCCTAGGTCTGAGTAGGCCTAATGTTATCACAGTTGTTCTTCTACTCCTTTATAAGGACTATAAAAGGGAGGCAGGAGAGTCAGAGATGTCCATGATAGCAGAAATTAGAAAAATACGATTGCTGGTTTTAAGGATGGTAGGGGGCCATAAACCCAAGAACGTGGACAGCCTCTAGAAGCTGGAAAAGCAGCTTTCCTAGAGCCTCCAGAAGCAATGCAGTCCTGCCAGCACCATCATTTCAGCTTAGTGAGAATTCTGACTTCCTGTCTTGCAAGGTAGTAAATTTATACTTGTATTTGTGGTTTGTGGTATTTGTTCTCTGAATCTGTTGTACTTTTCAGAGAACAATAGCAATAGGAAATTAATACAAATGCTCCATGTGGTTGTTTTTTAGAAAGCACTAATTATGTTTCTTTCCGAATTACTCTGGACAAGCTAATTATTATGTATCTTACAGGATAGTTTTCTGAATTACGGAAAATACTGAGTAAAGAGGAACACAACTCAATTCCTTCTATGAAGTAAATGTTCTGCAAATGTTGATCTCGTTTGCTCTGCTCACATGTTAGGAAGTACAGCATAGTTACAGAGTTGTAATCAGAATGAATCAAATAATTGAAACAATGCTTTACAAAGATATATCTTGCAGCAGTTGCAGATGTGTGAGCAACAAGGGGCTGCTGCAATGATCTAGGTATTGGGTGATAATGTACTGGGCTGGAGTAAAGACAAAGGTAATAGAAAGGAAAGGAAAAGTCAAAGAGATATTTCAGAAGAGTTGGTGAAATACTGAACGTAAGGAACAAAAAGGAGAAAAGAGCCAAAGATGACTTTCAGCAAATATTTTTCTGCCAGGGTTAAGTTGAAAAGCATCATCTAAACCCTTAAAACCTAGGAAGTACATGAGCACCAGTCAAGGCCATTGTTATCTCTGACCCTGAGCTAATGTGAGAAGCCTCTATTGCTAGCGCTCCAGACCATCATCTTCTAAGTTGCTCATCTTCTATGATAAATTCTTGACAGCAACCATAACAAATTATGGTCTGGGACAGTGTTTTTCAAACTCTAGTCCATGACCAATTAAGTGTCATGAAATTGGTGGTACGAAAACAGCATTTAAGAAAATGTAATAGAATATGATAAAAGAATAGAGAAAATATGTATATGTCAATTGTAGTAATAGTAGGAATTACTTTATTTTTATTGTGTGTATGTTTGTGTGCATGTGTCCACACTGGATTGCAATGCAAAACATATTTCTTGTAGATTGCTGTCAAAAGCGTTTGAAAAACCTCATGTAGGAAGCATCAGCCCATGCATACCCTGTTTATATTATGGGGGATTGAGGAGTAGAAGATGAGGTCAGCCTCCAGGGCAATGCAGAATCACAAGTTCCTTTCATTCTCCGCTGTCAGAGATTAATCTCAGGCCAGCAGAAGCATAATAATCATCTTAATTCTCTATTAATTGACATTTATAAGGCAAATCTATTAAGCCTACATGTTTGTGGGGTATGCCTTTTGATAATGTAGCCTTCACTTTGTAAATAATAACCATTCATTTAATATCCATTTGAGAGATGCATGCTTTCACGGATAATTTGGTTAGTTCATGCCTTATGGTATTCCAATTTTCATGTACATTTTAAAATCTGTATAATTCCTATATTAACTAATTATATCAACATCCATGCTTCAGACACGGATTTATAATGAGTATCTGGTCTTCATTTATAATGAACTATGGTAAAGATCAGTAGCCAAAATCACATAGATTTTGGTAAGGTATTTTAATTCATCAAAAGGCTAAAAAAATTTCTTTAGGTCATTGGGAATGGATCTTCCAAATAGGCACTTAGAAATATAAAATATTTTGTAAAATATCCTGAACTTCAGAGTGCCTACTATCTTTTCATGAATCTTTGCTTTATGGAAAGGTGGAAAGTTATTTGAAATCAACAGCTCAGTATACTAATTGCAATTAACTAAGATAAATTAATGGTAGCATAAAGATTTCTTTTATAGAGGTGAAATAATATAATAAAGTTGAAATGGAAATGAATACATGATAAAATTCTATCTGAATAAGGATTGGAACACCTTGCACCTTGGGGACTTTGACAAGCAAAATGATTGATGAAGTGTCCAATTCAGTTTTTAAAGCACAAGATAAATCTTAATGAGATAAATTAAGATCTCAATGTTAAAATTAGTCAGTACTTATTCAAATGAATTAGACACTAAAGCAATGCTAGGTGATCCCCTGATCAGCTCTTATTTGTTTTACAATTATATTTTTAAAAACGATGCAGGAGATAATTTGTTACTTCAAAAATTATGTTTTCCTTATACTTAGAAAGAAGCTTCCTATGGAAGACACTGCTGTGACTCTTAGTCATACATGTTGTAGGATTCTTTTTTCATTTCCTATGAAAGACACTGCTGTGATTCTTGGTCATACATGTTGTAGGATTTTTTTTTCATTTCATGGAATTTAGTGTTACCAGTCTCTAACATTGTAGTTTTGAACAGATTTCAAAACAAATCCACAGACACATTTGGACATTGGTTATTTTGGGCAAGTGTTGGATAAGTGAATATTCTAGAAGTTTCTGACATTGTGCCAAATGTGTTTAAGTCTAAGCCATAGAGTCATGTTTTTAATGAAAGTTTGAGGTCTGCCAAGAGGTACATTTTTTGTATGTTACCCTACTACATTCAAAGGACTTGTCTAATGAGAGGTTGATAGAGGGCAATCAAGTCTTTTGCACTGCATAAGTTATGTCACTAGGTGTCTGCATATGGATTGACTTGTTCTGAAGACCTAAAAACTAAACACTGCTGAGAGCTAAATCCTGTGACAAATGAAAGTTCTGTGCAAAGATCACAAACAGCATATAGCAAAAGGAATTTCTAAAAATTGCACCATAATATATACCTGATAAATGGTCATCTAAAACTGTAATCTGGGGGAGAAAGAGAATTTAATGTTGCTGCTTCAGGACAGCAATAATCACTTAAAAATGTAACATATACATTGGAAGCAGAAAAGATTAATGAACTCAATTTAGTGTTCAATGTGAAGAAACTAGGAGGAGGTGAATTAATGATGAAACCAGAATAAAGTTAGTGCATTAGGCTGTTCCCTATGAGATTCTTGTTGAAAAAACTTTTTGAGAAGGCAGCCTATCAATTGGTAGAAAATATTTGTAAACTATATATCTGATAAAAGGTTAATATCCAAAATATATAAGAAACTCATACAGTTCAATAGCAAAAACAAAAACTAACAGCTGATGAAAAGATATGCAAAAGACCTAAAATATATTTTCCAAAGAAGATATGGAAATAGCCAACAGGTGTATGAAAAGGTGTTCAACATCACTAATTATCAAGGAGTACAAATCAAAATCAAAATGAGATATCACCTCACACCTGTTTGAATATCTTTTATCAAAAAGACAAGAGATAAGTGTTGACGAGGATGTGGAGAAAAGGGAAATCTAGTACACTGCTGGTGGGAATGCAGATTGGTGTGGCCATTGTGGAAAATGGTGTGGAGGTACCTAAAGAAACTAAAAATAGAGCTACCATATTACCTACACTCCCTTTTCTGGGAGATGAAATCACCACCTTGTGAAGACATCTGTACTCCCATGTTCATTGCAGCATTATTCATAATAGCCAAGATATGGAAACAATTTGAATAGCCATGAATGAATGAATGAAGACAATGTTATATATATATATATAGAGTATATATGCATATATATGTGATCTATATACTCACACAATTGTTATAGCATATATATATATATATATA
>NW_016806990.1:1389657-1412570 GCF_001698545.2 Rhinopithecus bieti | reverse complement strand
AAAAAGAGACGGATTAAAGGTAGAAGAGACTGGCCAGAAAAAAATAACCATCTAAGAGTTCTGTAATTCTCAGTGTGAGGTGGGAATAAAAGAAAAATAAAATTAATCAATTACTAGGCAATTGTGCATCACAATTAATTTATCTTATTAAGTACTCAGGACAACTCCATAAAGTGAATGTAAATGGTATGTCACAAGGATACAATTCATACATATGTGTGTCTATATATATATATATATATAAAATATGCTTTTAAGACTGAAGAATATTCCATTATATAGTAGAATATTATGGGCAGGAATATAATGGCAGGATTGGAGATGCTGCCATTTGCCACAACATGGATGGACCTGGAGGACATTATGCTGAGTGAAATGTCCTCAGGCACAGAAAGAAAGATACTGTATGTTCTTGCTTATATGTGGAATCTAAAAAAAATATCAAATACATAGAAACAGAGAGTAGAATGGTGGTTACTAGGGATGGGAGCTGAGGGGGGAAATGGGGAGATGCAGGCTGAAAGGGAGAAACTTGTAGTTATATAGGATGGATAAGTCTAGAGATTTAATGTATAACATGAAGACTATAGTTAATGCATTGTATAATGGACTTTTACCAAGAGAATAGATTTTACATACTTTACCACAAAAAGAAGAAAGGTACTATATGAGATGGTGGTGATGTTAATTTGCTTGACTGTAATAATCACTTCACGATGTGTATGCATATCAAAACATCATGTTGTACTCTTTAACTATATAAGATAAAACTAAAATAAAGTAAGAAAAAAGAAAAGGAAAAATCTTTTGTATTATCTGAGGTAGCATATTTAATGCTGTCTTTAAGGAAAGACCAAATGGCTATAGATGAAATAAGAGAAAGTCCAACTGCACTTTCCCCTCAGCTCCACATATACAAAAAAGGTTCTTGCAATTATATTTTTAAAATAATTTATCATTATTAATAACAACATATTTTATTGAATAATAATTCATATTACACAAGTATTAAGTAAGACCTTTTTTGCAAGTAGTTATTTAAATCAGTCATGTGGGTCAAATTTTAGAGTTACTAAAATGACTAATGATATGGTTTGGCTCTGTCCCCACCCAAATCTCACCTTGAATTGTAATAATCCCCATGTGTCAAGGGTGGGACTGAGTGGGAGGTAATTGAATCATGGGGCAGTTTCCCCCATGCTATTCTTGTGATAGTAAGTTCTCACGAGATTTGATGGTTTTATAAGGGGCTTCCCCTTTTGCTTGGCTCTCATTCTTTTCCTCCCTGCCGTCATATGAAGAAGGATGTGCTTGCTTCCCCTTCCACCATGACTGTAAGTTTCCTGAGGCCTCCCCAGCTATGCCAAACTGTGAGTCAAGTAAACCATTTTTCTTTATAAATTACCTAGTCTTGGGTATGTCTTTATTAGCAGCATGAAAATGGACTAATACAACTAATATCTGAAAAATCGATATCAAATCATTTATCCAGCTGAATTGATATCCGTACTAAGCAGTTCATAGTCCATTTGACTATATTTCTTTCTCAGATTTTTTCATTCCTTGGACATGGCTACTATCACTGATGGAGAAAACAATTAATTAGGAATCATCATATAAAATGACAGGGATTAATGGCCAAATGGTACTCAGAATTTGAATTATATTTTAAATAATCAAATAAGACTCAGTCTATGTAAGTGAAACTTAGTGCACATTTATGCCTGCTCTATATTGATAGATTTATTCAATATTTATTTATTTTTATTGTGTATCAGACTTTGTGTAACTCATTGCATGTACAATAAGGAACAAGAATGACAGGTCCCTTCTCTCTTCCTCCATTCAACCATTTTGAATTATCTTACTCCCCTTCCAGAGTATAGACTCTTTAAACAGGCTCTATGAATCTTTAAAACAATTTTTATCATAGTACTTACTACAAACATTTTGCAAAAAAAAGTTGCAATAGTAGATGTGCAATAAATATGTAAATAAAAAGAAAATTTACAACTGGAAGTAACTTAGACACAATATAGTCTAATATGCAGAAGATTGAAACTGGACCCCTTTCTTATACCATATACAAAAATCAACTCAAGCTGAATTAAACACTTAAATGTAAAACCCCCAATTATAAAATCCCTGGAAGATAACACAGGCAATATCTTTCTGAACATAAGAACGGGCAAAGATTTCGTGACAAATATGTCAAAAGCAATTGAAAAAAAGCAAAAATTGACAAGCGGGATCTAATTAAAGTAAAAATCTTCTGCACAGCAAAAGAAACTATCAATAGAGTAAACAGACAACCTACAAAATATTTGCAAACTGTGCATCCAACAAAGGTCTATCATCCAGCATCTGTAAGGAACTTAAACAAATTTCCAAGCAAAAAACAAACAATCCCGTTAAAAAGTAGCAAAGGACCTGAACAGACACTTTTCAAAAGAAAACATACATGTGACCACCAAGCATATGAAAAAGCTCAATATCACTGATCGTTAGAGAAATGCAAATCAAAACCACAATGAGACACCATCTCACACCATTCAGAATGGCTATTATTAAAAAATCAAAATATAACAGATTCTGGTGAGGTTGCAGAGAAAAGGGAATGCTTATACACTGCTGGTGGGAATGTGAATTAGTTCAACCATTGTGGAAAGCAGTATGCCAATCCTCAAAGAGTTAAAAGCAGAACCATCATATGACTTAGCAATCCCATTACTGGGTATATACCCAAAGAAATATAAATCATTCTACCATAAAGACACATGCATGTGAATGTTCACTGAAGCACTATTCACAATAATAAAGACATGATGTTAACCTAAATACCCATCAATGACAGACTGAATGAAGAAAATGTGGTACATATACACCAGGGAATACTATGCAGTTATAATAAATAAAAAGATAATGTCTTTTTCAGGAACATGGATGGAGCTGGAGGGCATTGTCATTAATAAACTAACACAGGAACAGGAAACCAAATACATTTCACATACAAGTGGGAATGATAACTCATGAACACAAAGAGAGGAACAATAGACATTGGGGTCTACTTGAGGATGGAGGGTGGGAGGAGGGAGAGCATCAGAAAAAAATAACTATTGAGTACTAAGCTTAGTACCTGGGTGCTAAAATATTCTGTACATCAAACCCCTGTGACAAGAGTTTACCTATATAACCAGCCTGTACATATATCCCTGAACCTAAAATAAAAGTTAAAAAAAAGAAAAAAGAAAGAAATGATATGGTCTAATGACATAACTTCTATAGATAACAAAGCAGTTAGGCAACTTACCCAAGGTCCATAGTTAATGACACAGGCAGAACCAGGATTCAGGTTTCTTAACTTAGGTTTAGGGCTTGTTATTGTCATGCTCTTCTACTTCTAGGAAGATGATTTTCATAGAAACTTTCAAGGATATAATAAAACCAGTGTGTTATATCAGAATATTATATTAAAAACTATATTATGTTAAAATATGTACATTTCACATAATTAATTAGAAATGAATATAGTGAACAGATACGGCGGGGTGAATTAGGGAAAGTAGGATGATGTTGAAGATAATGAACGAGTCTGACTTATGTATAAAATATCATCAAAGATGAAGGCAATTACTATGAACTTTATAGAAAGGAAAAAATCTAGTACAGAAATTTGAGAAAATCATTAATAAATAAATGATTAATAAATGAATTATATGCCTCCAATAAATATAGAATAATGGAGAAGAGAGAAGCATTTGAGAATAGACTTTCTGAATTTTGTATTTACATTGTGAGATTTAAAGTAGAAGCTTGAGAATATGGTAAAATTTTGTTATAAACAAACATGCCATATACTTTAGTCTACATAATTTTGATTACTATATGTTACATGTAATTGAGTTTTATTAATTCAAGTGATATTAAAGATGCACATTAATTTTATCAGGGGATTGATTGAGTTAGTCTAGGCTGTTACTACAATAATTAAACTGAAGGAAAACAAGAGAGAGATTCTAAACTTATAAACGTGGTAGGTCAATATGACAACACTTTTGAGTTTCCAGTCTTCACAATATTTTCCTCAATGTTACGGTTTTAATCTTCATGTAAGCTCAATGAATTAAGTGAGAATTTTCTAAGTATCTACATCTGACAAATAGGAAAACACATGCGTGGAATTACATTTTTGACTTATGCTTATATGATTGCAGATTTGTATATAAAACCAGGTTGCCTTATTTTGAGTTCATTGTTAATTTTCTTGGTTCATCCCTACTTAATGAGTCATCTTGAAGTAACATCATTCAGATATTTTATTAAGCATTTTAAGTCATAGACGGCTCAGCAATACAGAAACAATTTTAAGTATTACCAGCAGTAATAAACAGAATATGCAGAATTTGTTGCTGAGGAAACCCACAGTAGCTTTCAGAAATCACAGGAAACCACAGTCAAGATTTCAGCTGCCCACACCATCAGTGAGTGATTTGGAGGAAATTGCTCACACCACAACAGAACTGCACATTTGCCATCTGTCAAAGCCACTTGCTAGAGGGGTAGTAATGGCTCTGTCTTCCCTCAGCCTTTCGCACTCCATGTAAATGCCCCTTGTTCTCAGGCTCTGAACCAGAATGCTGCTGGCAAGGGATTCTGGAAGAAGTGCTCCTTGATTCCAGTTCCAGCGTGGGATACAGGGGAATAGGCAAAGCATGCTTGTTGCCCCTGATAAAAATATATCCAGCTCATTTAGGAAGTATGCTAATTGTCCTCTCTATGCTTATGTGTCACTGTCATAGACTGAGGAGGATTCAAGGATGACTAATTCAGAGTCCACACCCAGAGCCCTCAGGTCCGTACACGCTAGGTGACACAAAAGGCGAGTACCAGCTGGTAAGTGCCATGATGTTAAGGTATGCTTATGCTCTTTAACAGTCACATGACTAATAAATGCTGTGCACAATCATCTCCTCATAAGAAAGCTCATTCTAAAACACAAGTCTTTTCTAAAAGAAAAGTGACTTGAGTATATTAATCTCTTTCAAATTTCACTCTAACTAGATTTTCTTGTTCAGTTATTGCATTAACTGTCTTCAGGAAAATCTCTTCTGAAACTGTCTTAAATATTAGCATAAGTATTATGAATAATTCTAAACATGGTCATATCATTTTATTACCTATACCAGCCATTAGCCTAACTCAATGAAAATTAGGCTACTTCAAAGAATAAAAATCACAGCCCACTTTAATCTTCAAACATAATTACTGAATTTATATGTGACTTGATGCTCATTTAGATTTGTTAGAACAACTATAGTTCCAAAAATTCTCCTTTGACATCACAAGATTATATGTATAAACATGTCTACTTTTCATCCTGCAGAAACTCATTTTAAAATATCCACAAGACTCCCTTATTTTAATATGATTATTCTATTATTAGAATAATAAATCAAATTAGAGAATGGCTTTAATAACTTAATTTTCATGGGACACTGTGATTTTCTCATCTTCCCTTCACTAGAAAAAGGCACAAAAGAACCATATTGTTAAATTATAGTATTTATACAACTGGGTATTGATCGGCAGTTTGATAGATCTTAACAGACTGTTAATAATGGCCAATATTATGTTTTTTGTTTTGTTTCAATGTGGAAACAGATAAATAATTGATTCAACAAACACCTTTTTTTTTTTTTTTTTGACAGAGTCTCGCACTGTCACTCAAGCTGGAGTGCAGTGGCCCGATCTTGGCTCACTGCAACCTCCATCTCTTGGGTTAAAGAGATTTTCCTGCCTCAGCCTCCTGAGTAGCTGGGATTACAGGCACCCACCACCACGCCCAGCTAATTTTTTGTATTTTTAGTAGAGATAGCGTTTCACCATGTTGACCAGGCTGGTCTTGAACTCCTGACCTCATGATTCACCTGCCTCAGCCTCCCAAAGTCCTGGGATTATAGGCGTGAGCCACCGCACCCAGCCAACAAACACTTTCTTAACATACACTATATGCCAAGAATTATAGCCAAGACTAGGAACATTTCAACTGTATTTTTATGCAAACATTTACTGTACTTCCTGTCCATATGCTCATAAAAAAGAATTTAAATAATTATTATCATAAGGTTAAAAGTATCATATAAAATTATAAGTAAAAGAGAGAATGACACAAATTTTAGGAATTTGCTGTAATAAACAGAAACTAAATTTTCAAACAAAAGTTAGATTTTAAGAGAATATGCCTCTGAGTATGATAATAGGAGCATCGCTAATTCAATCATTAAGTATTCTTCTATATTGATGTTAGCGTATAATATATACCGTTATTATACATAGACTAGTAGTATCATA
Source organism: Rhinopithecus bieti (assembly GCF_001698545.2). Lineage (NCBI taxonomy): Eukaryota > Metazoa > Chordata > Mammalia > Primates > Cercopithecidae > Rhinopithecus > Rhinopithecus bieti. Next base: position 1,406,219 of record NW_016806990.1, on the reverse strand, counting down.
TATATATTTCAGTATATATGTGAGATTATGGGAAGAAATCTGAAGAAATGTTATCTCAAGAACAGTAAATTGAATATTACGTTTCACAGCACACAGCTTAGCAGGTCCAATTTTTCCCAGGATCAGAATTTTTGTTGATAATTTTAAATTGTGGAGTCTTAAGAAGTTATGACTCTCACTTTCCACAATTAACACATTGTCCTTCTACATATAGCTTATAAAATTTCTTAAGAACAAGCTATTTGTTTCTAAATTGTTGTATATTTGAGACCTAGATGTTTTCTATGGATAGTGTGTACTAAACGTATGTTTATTGCTGCTGCTGACAAGAGCATTATGGTTTTCTGTAACTTGCTTCAGTGTCATATTGTTTTTAAATGCGCTCCTAGAAAAATTGTCAAATCTGCTGTATCCTTACTTTAAAATGAGTCTTTTATTAAATCATCAGTAATAACAATGAATTAGTAATAGTGGCAATAAAAGTAATGTGAAAACACTTACTGAGTTTATAGCATATTTCCAGTGTGGTGCTTAGGGTCCTTTACGTCTCTTATTCCAAATCTTACCACAATTCTGCTAGGGAGATATTTCACATTCCACTTCATAGATGAAGAAGCAAATATGAAGAAATAGTAAGTACTTTCCCAAGATCACACTTATTCGAACATAAGTCTGCCTGACTTCAAACATGTTTTTCTTACTACATTTGTGAATTTAGATTATGTGAACACGAGTAAATACAGCATATCTATACATTACTGTAAATACATTACATCGTTCAATTTTCAATTTGTTCCCATAGTTGAAAATCAGAAGAGAAATTACTTTTCTCTTCTTTTAGTATTTTAAGTTAACTCTTTGTGAAAGCACTAACAGAAACTGTGACAGAATGTGAAATTGCATTTAATATAAATATGGTTCTCAAACTTTAAGAAGGTCCATAGGGTCAATTACAAAACAGCTGTCTCCTAAAATGTGATTTTCCAGCAAAACAAAAACATCCATAGAGGATCTTCTTTGTCTGTTTTCTGCTACTGCAACAGAATACCACAAATCAGGTAATTTATAAAGGAAAGAGATTTATTTGGTTCAAGGTTCTACAGGCTGGGAAGTCCAAGATTGAGGATCTGCATGTAGTGAGGGCCTTCTTGCTGCATCATAACATGGCAGAAGGGCAAGTGAGTACACATGACAGAGAGCAAATAGGGGAGGAGCCCACTCCCACAATCACAGTCTTAATCCATTCATGAGGGCAGGGCTTTCATGACCTAATCATTTCGTAAAGGCCCTCCTTAATATTACTACAGTGAGAATTAAATTCCAGCATGAGTTTAGGAGAGGAAAAACATTCTAGCCATAGCAGTCTTCCTTTAGTGCTTTGTTTTGAAAAGCAGTGGCAATGAGAAACATCTAGAATACCCTTGCCTCTCGAGATTGGTGTCTCCTGTCTTTCATGTTTTTTTCTCCTGCCATTCTACTTTTCCATTTTTCTTCTTTTCCAAAGCATGTTCATTTAGAGTCAGCCAGGGTAACTTGGCAAGCTGTCTGTGTAACAACTGCTTCCAACACTGTCACTACAGGCCTTCTGGATGTTCATTTCATTCCAATTGTCTGACTAAGTTGTATCAACAATCTCCATATTATTCTGAGAAAATTCCAATAGGTGCAGCTAAACTCCACACAGTTAAAGTATGGTATAATAACCTTATGAGACCACTGTCATATGTGCGGTCTGTCATGAACTGAAATGTTATGTGGTATATGACTGTACCAGAATTTATTTGGTGGAGGAAATGAAAAATAACAGTAATGTATAAAAGAATAGTTCTCAAACTCTGATCTCAGAACTCCTTTAAACATTTTTATAATACTGAGGATCCCAAAGAGCTTTTTTTATTTGTGTGATATTGATCGATATTTACTGTATCAGACAAAAGCATAAATGCACACAATCCCATGCAATTTTGCATTCTACTTCAAAGGGCCCCTTGATTCCCTTTGTGGTGCATCCATAGATTATAAGTCAAAGAACTAATATACTGGAATTTAAGCTTAGAATACACATCTGATTTTGCCAGAACAACTTGGATTGGTTCTAAAAAAAAAACTTCACAATTTTGGTTTTCTATTGCTGAGCTAAAATATTCTATGGTATAAATCATGCTGCTGGGCTAGATGGCCTTTAAAATCCCTCCAAACCTAGGATTATATTGCAGTATGATTCATCCTTATTGGCTAGTTAGACTGTTCTGATTTCACTGCTTTATTGCACCACCGTTACTTCACTCAGGTCACATCCAATTGGCCTCAAGTTTATTCCCCAGAAACTGTAGTCATGAATTTATCTTCCAATTTCTTTTGCTTAATTTGGAAAACATTTAGTGAATTTAAAAGTCAGGGAATAAAAAGCATGGCAAATAGCTAATTTATTACACAAGTACATACTTCTCATGACAAGGACCAAGAGAGGAAGTATCTTTTGGCCATAGCATTTGATTTTCACAATTCACAATCTTCTTTGGCCTGTCAATTCCATTGTTTCCTTCTTTTCTACACTTTTCAACAGAAAATATTTCCATTTTTACAAAGGACATCTTTATGCAGGTGTGCATACCCAATGAGCAAGATCTCTTTTGCTTGAGAAGGGCTACTGTGCCATAAATTAGCAAAGATATTTTCAGAAATCCCAAGAGCAAATTGTGACCTTGAACACATCATGTATTTTCAAGGACTTTTGAAAAACTTTAGAGGCAGAAAACTCACTAAACATTAAAGTTTGTGTTTGTGTAATATGAATCAGCCAGTTGGTTACTAGAAATTGCAGCTCTAAATGTGGATTTTCCAAATATAGAAATGTTTGATATTTGAAAGAAAAAGTTCAGACTTTAAATTAAGTGCATGTAAGTGAATCAGCAAATCTGAGTCTGCCTAAATTTTCTCAAAATGAGATTTGATTTAGCCGCAAGTGTGAGTCAACTAACTGGCTACTTCCTAACTGGTGTTATGACCTTTCCAGTTGCCTTTCTGCCTTGTCCTCTTTCCTGCCTAGCTTTAAATTTTCACTATACAAAATTCCTACATGTAACCTAGACTAGGCTCTCACTAGTACAGAGCAGACCAGGGCATTACTGAGTTGATGCCTTGCTTCTGAGGGTAACACACGTACTTTAATGCCAGTAAAAGGAGAAAATTGAAGCCCATATTCTCAAATACACACACACACACACACACACACACACACACACACACACACACACACTCCTTCCTGAGAAAAGCATATCGGAGTGTTCTGAATGACGGAACAAGCTTAGGGACATCAGCGCAGAGCTATCATCAGCATCAGAGCAGTGGAGATATCTAGAAAACACATCACCTGCTTTATGTTTTTTCTATCATCAGTGCAAGGGTCAGGGATCCCTAAAATTATCTTTCTTCCAAGATGGGGAGTTCTGGAATGGTCCAGGAAAGAAGTACATTTGTGTTTTCTCTCCAACTGAGTCATTCATGTGTTACTTTCTGGCATGTCCCACACCTAAGCAATCGCTGAATTGACAAGTGTGAATAACGCATCTTAAGGCCAGGAGTGGTAGCTCATGCCTATAATCCCAGCACTTTAGGGGGCTGAGGTGAGAAGATCGCTTGAGGCCAGGAATTAGAGACCAGCCCAAGCAACACAGGGAGACCCACATCTCCACAAAAAGTAAAAAATTAGCTGGATGTGGGCCTGGTGCGGTGGCTCATGCCTGTAATCCCAGCACTTTGGGAGGTCTAGGTGGGCGGATCACAAGGTCAGGAGATTGAGCCTATTCTGGCTAACACAGTGAAACCCCATCTCTACTTAAAAAATACAAAAAATTAGCCCGGTGTGGTGGTGGGCGCCTGTAGTCCCAGCTACACGGGAGGCTGAGGCAGGAGGATGGTGTGAACCTGGGAGGCGGAGCTTGCAGTGAGAGGAGATGTGCCACTGCACTCCAGCCTGGGCAACAGAGCGAGACTCCATCTCAAAAATAAATAAATAAATAAATAAATATAAAAATTAGCTGGGTGTGGTGACACATGCCTGTAGTTCCAACTACTTGGGAGACTGAGGCAGGAGGATCACTTGAGCCTAGGAGGTCCAGGCTGTTGTGAGTCATGATTGCCCCACTCCACTCCAGTGTGAGCAATAGAGTGAGACCCTGTCTCTAAAATAAATACTTTTTTAAAAATGCATATTAAAACAAAAAGGAGTCATGCATCTCAAAGTGCAAGCCTGGTAGCTGGTAGCAGCTTTCTCAACCTGAGTGGCATTAGCTAGTTCATTTGCTTGCATTAGAGAAAATTTCTTCCCTTTCACTAAACAAATCTTCTGAGTAATCGAATATACCAAATATTGAGAAAACATGGATCAATGGGACCTCATACTTGCTGGTAAAGGGGAACAATTGCTTTGGAAAAGCAATTTGGTGCTATCTTGTAAAGCAAAACATGCCAATAACCAGTAAGTCCATTCTTAGGTGGACATAGAGTAGCCCAAGTGCACTAGGAGCCAAGGACAAGAATGTTTAGAGCAACTAATATGGTTAGGCTCTGTGTCCCCCTGCAAATCTCATCTTGAATTGTAATCCCCATAATCCCCTTGAGTTGTGGGTGAAACCTGGTGGGAGGTGATTGGATCCTGGGGCAGTTTCCCCCATGATGTTCTTGGAATAGTGAGTGTGTTCTCATGAGATCTGGTTGTTTGATAAGTGTGGGGCTTTTCCTCCTTCATGCACTTCTCTCTCTCATCTGTTGCCATGTAAGAGGTGCCTCTTCCCCTTTTGCCATGATTGTACGTTTCCTGGGGCCTCCCCAGCCATGCAGAACTGCGAGTCAATTAAACTTCTTTTCTTTAAATTATCCTCTTTGGTATGTCTTTACAGCACTGTGAAAACAGAATAATACAGCAACTCTGTTCAGACTTCTAAAAAGTGAGAAAGTACCCACATGTCGACAGGGATACAAATAAATAAACCTGGTCTAGTCACACAAAGGCCTAGTATACAACAGGGAAAGTGAATGACCCCAGAACAGCATGCATAAAACTTAGAACAAAATGTTAAGTGATGAAAAGGCAAGTCCGGAATACTATAGATAGTATGATATCACTTTTAGAACACTCAGAAACTAAACAGTATGTTGTTAAGATATAGACATATGCGATAGAATCATTTTGAAAGTAAGCAAATTAAAACACAAAACTTTGAATCCTGGTCAACCTGGGTTGGGGGAGGCAGAGAGGCAGGGCTAGGAAAGAATACCCAGTGGAGGCTAATTTTTGGTGATGTCGTAATTCTTGGATTGTGGACACTTTATGACTCATAAAGAGGTCACACATATTCTTTTGTATATATCAAATATCATATTAAGGACATTAAGGAGAAAGGAAAAAGTTAAGGGTTATCTTCTTTCATTTCTTTCTACTCCTCATCAAGGAGAAATAAATAACTGAGAGGCTCAGAGAAAGTCCGATTGTTAGAGAAACTGCAGTCATGTCTCTCAAACATTTTGCTGCCTTCAACACAATGCTTTCTTCACAGGAAGTGTCCATGCAAAACCTCATTATCAACTCCAAACGTGACGCTCATGTCCAACAGGACATGGGAAGCTTTCAGTTGCCATACGCTGCCCCCAGAGAATCCACTCATTTTGTGTGCTTGTCGACTGTCATAGCTCAACTTGAGTGTCCACACGATAAGCTCTTCAAGGCAGAACATTTCCAGCTGTTGTGGTCAGACAGCAGCAGGTTCTTATCTGAGGACAGCAGGGCCATGTGGCACACCGCAGCCGGGGCAGTGTCAGGGGAAGCATGTGGTCTCTGTACACAGTAGCAGGGTCCAATAGACAGCAATTAGCACCAGGAGAATGAAGATGAACAGGACATATACATAACCTTCATAAAAATGTCACAGGCAAAAGACTCACAAACCATATGGATCCATGCTGGGGCTTTCCCAGGCATGGCCTTTTATATTACACTAGTCCCAGGGATGGATTTTTAAGAGATGCCTTTTCTCTGCTGTGTCTTCCTGGCCAGTCCTACAAAGGGAAGTAAAGTAATAGGCTGCCTAGGTGATGTTGGATCAAATGTAAAGGACATTTGAATCTCCACATGTTGTGACTTTCTCCACTCTGAGTTTTCTTGATATGTTGTCTCATCAGCATCATATGTTGGTTGTTAATTAGATGGACCACCTCCTCTTGTAATATTTTCTCTTTCAGTTTTAGTGATATTTTTCTGAACCTATGAATATTTCAGAAATTTCCTCATCCATTATTGCTTGTTTTTTTTTTTTTTTTTTTTGCGCGATGGATCTCGCGTCTTGTCGCCCAGCGTGGAGTTGGCACGTGCGATTCAGCTCACTGCAAGCTCCGCCCTCCCAGGTTTACCTTCCCCCTGCCTCAGCCTCCCGAGTACCTGGGACTACAGACCCCGCGCACCGTCGCCCGGCGTCAGTTTTTTTTGTATTTTTTAGTAGAGACCGGGTTTCACCGTGTTACGCCCAGGAGCGTCTCGACTCCGACCCTCGTGATCCGCCCGTCTCGGCCGTCGCCAAAGTAAGTGCTGGGATTACAGGCTTGAGCCACCGCGCCCGGCCTCCTCATCCATTTTCAAAAGACCAGTACTTGGGTGTTCTTAGTTCTTAGTTATTAGTTAAAGAAACAGAAATCCTCACTGGCTGACTTAAAAGGAAAAATAATTATTCAAAAGGATTTTGTCTCACTTACAAGATCATTGAGATGGCTGCAGAATCAGTCCCAGGAAACTAACTGTGCCTGACCCCATTCTAGGTACTCGAGAAATCTCTGAAGGAAATAAAAAATGCCTCCACCCTCTTGAAACTTATACTCTAGGTTAGGGTGGGGGAGAGTTAGGTATTGGGAGACAGACCATACCAATGGATACCATAAAGAAGTAAGGTAAGTCAATTGTAAGTGATAAATGTTTCAGGAAAAAAAGGAGAGCAGAGTAAGGGGAATGCTTTAGAGTTCTTCAGAAAAACAGTCAGGTTGACACATAAAATTAACCATTATAGGAGATAAGCAGGGTAGAGGGGCTTACATGTGCAATTTTTAAATGGTGTGGTCAGGAAAGTATCACGAAAAGGCTAACATTCAAGCAAAGATTTGCAGAAGCATAGGAATGAGAGATCTTGTTGTGGCCATTGCAAAGCATACAATATGGCATGTGGACCATTTCAGAAGGCACAAGGAAAAGATTTCTGGGATTGGGGAGGGTGGGAGGGAGGAAAGAATGAGGGATGTGCTAAGCCTTATGGGGAATAAAGAGATAAGGGGCTTAACTGGGAGCATGGGGCTTTTTTTTTTCTTCTAATTGATATAAACAGAAAAAGGGCTAAATGAGAGTATTCTTGGATGGATTCAAAGCAGAGAATGTGGACTAGAGGAAAATAAATTTGGGGTAGCTGTGTCTTAGGCTCAATTTGCATGTCCTTTTCGGCCCCTGAAAATGGTGGCAAAGGCCCAGGGAGAGAGTGGTCTCAGACTCAGTGCACTTATTGGAAGAGATGCCTGCTTATTTTGGGTTTTTAGGGTCTGTCTTAATATGTTAATAGAGTTGAGATTTTTTGGAGAAGCTGGTGGTTATTCCCAGTGTGCAGACCTCTCTTGACACTTGACGGCAGGGTAGAAAGTCTAGGTGATTTTGGTGGAGTCATCTGACCAGCTGCATCTAGGTCATGGTCCCATCTCTATTCCCAAAGGAGATTGGTAAATAGAATATCTGACTCATGATGCAAAGTCCTCAAACATTACACAGGGATTTGGATGCTGGACCATTGAAAAAGAAGGAAGATATTTAATGTATTTTTTAGTCTAGCCTTTTTAAAATGTAATGATTTTGGGGTCCTTCATAATACAAACTCCTCTTCTATCATTTTCTTTACAGTTTATTTGTTGAAGAATCTGGGCCATGTGCTCTGTAGTTTCTACCATCTGGACCAGCTAAGTGCATACTCATGACGCTGTTCAACATATTTCTCTGTCCTCTGCATTTTCTGCAAATTGGCAGATGAATTCAGTCATTTTTTTTTTTTTTGAGATAGAGTCTTCCTCTGTTGCCCATGCTGGATTTTGGTGGTGTGATCAGGACTGATGGCAGCCTCAAACTCTCAAACTCCTGGCCTCAAGGGATCCTTCCAGCTCAGTCTCCTGAGTAGCTGGGACTACAGGCACATGCTAACATGCCTGGATAATTTTAATTTTTTTTTTTTTTTTTTTTGTAGAGATAGGCTCTCATCATGTTGCCCAAGCTGGTCTGACCTGTTGGGCTCAAGTGATATCCTTCCACCTCAGCCTCCCAAAGTGCTGGGATTACAGCTGTGAGCCACTGTGGCTGGCTTGAATTCAAAGTTTTTATCTGACTTAAATGAAACTTTTTTTTTTTGCAAGATATACGAAGTGTTATTTCATTAGGAAGCAAATAATTCCTGGTTATCTTTTTTGGAGAAGTATTTTTAGCTACCATTGATGCCATATGCCTAGATCAATTAGTTTTAGGTTACAAAAGGATCGTTTTAAAATTCCGCATACTATTTTTAATTTACTATATTTCAACTCTAAATAAACTTTATTTTTTAGAATAGTTTTAGATTTACAGAAAAAGTGAGCTGATAGCACAGTGTGCTTATATTCCCTTCTCTCCATATAACCAGTTTCTGCTATTGCTATCTTATGATAATATAGTATGATTGTTATAATTAATGAACCAATATTGATGTAAGATTATTAACTATACCTAATGCCCTTTTTATGTGACAAGAGCCCATCTTAGTCTGCTTGGACCACCGTAATACTCTTACCAAAACATTAGGGGTTTGGTCTAGGTCCTGCTGCTTGCTGCACGGAAAGCCAATCACTGAGACAAGTATTGCCAAGCAAAAAGGCTTTAATCAGATGCTGCAGCTGAGGAGATAGGAGATGAGAGTTCAGTCTCAAATCCTAGGAGTTTATATAACAGAGGAGAACTGTAACGATGTGTAAGAAAACAAGAACTAGGGAGGGGCAAGGAAGCAACCATGGTAAGTGAGGAGTCCCACATCTGGTGTGGTGATCTGGTGAGTTTCAGTTCTTTAATACTTTATTTAGAGGCCTGAAGGTCCTGTCCTGAGGAAGGAACTCAGATAGAACAAATATAAGTTTCAAGCTTTAAGACCAGAAGAGTCAATTTCTCTGTTTATCAAAAGATCAGCCTATAGGACTAGTGGGTTGGTTTCTTCCAGTTCTGGAAGCTGGGAAGTTCAAGATCAAGGTGTTAGCTGATTCCATTCCTGGTGAGGGCCCTCTTCCTAGATTGCATGCAGCTGCCTTTTTCCCACATCCTCACATGGCAAAGAGAGAGGACAAGCTCTCTGGTGTCTCTTTTAAGGGCATTAATCCCATCATGGGGGCCCTACCTGCGTGATCTCATCTAACTCTTATTATCACTCAAAGGCCCCATATCCAAATACTATCACATTGGGGGTTAGGGATTCAACATACATGAATTTAGGAAGAACACACATATTCCATCCATAACAACCATAGTACATTTAGTCATTATTTCTATTAGGCTCTTCTTGACTGTGACAGTTTCTGAGAATCCTTGTTTTTGATAACCTTGAGAGTTTTTAGTAATACTGGTCAGGTATTTTGTAGAATGTTCCTGCATTGGGGTTAGTCTGATATTTTTCTCATGTCGACTGGGGTTATGAGTTTTGGGGAGGAGATCACTTTTCCCTTCCCCCTGCCAGAACCTGGAGGGAACATTTCTCACATCTTCACTGGTAGAACATGGTGCAGTTCCTGGACATAAGACCCATGAAAGACTGTGGCCCCTAGGACTTTCTAACTCTCATATTAGTCCATATTCAGTCTCCTGAAGTCTGTCAAAATTACCATGTAAGTGTTTTTACCAGTTTGTAGCTCCAGAGGCATCTGCGCCCAGTGAGATCTTGACTGTGACTCTCTGTATCCATCTGTCTCTCCAGATTTCAGGGTGTCAAATTGCCACTCAGCTTTAGTCCTCTGAGTGTTGAAGGAAAGGCAATGATTTTCAGTTTGTTCAGTTTTTTTCTTGTTGTAAATACATGAGTGATGATTTCCAAGCTTCTTACATGCCCAGGCTGAAATCAGAAGTCTCAGTCAATTCCTACTTATTAACTTTGCTTTTTAAGGAGAGACTCTTTAAAAAATCACCCATTAGATTACCCTGGGATACAGTTATTAAAAAGGAAATATAAATTCCTGAATCTTTCCCTGTCTTTATCTTTATTCTGGCCAATGAATTGGTTTCCTATTTCCCTTAAAAGTGACCAATTAGCTCATGTATATCATTATCAACTCATGGATTTAAATATATTTAATGAGCTTCAATCCACTGTAATTTTTATCTTTATTTAAGCTCAAGCTGTTCCATCTTTGAACAATAAGATCCTTTCAAATTAGGTCCTCAGTCTTTTGGACATGACTCTAGTGCTTTGACAGCTTCCTAGCTATCTAGCTGTCAATCAGATATGACAAGATGGTTCAGTCTCATCTTGAACATTTCCTGAATTACTTTAAGTATTTTAAGAACATAATCTATATGGGTACTAGAGATTCTGATTCCTAACTGCATTAATCAATGATTCTAAGACTCAATGTACAGAGAAATACATGTAGACATGCATATACTTAATGTGTACACACATAAATATGATACCTTATAAATTTATACTAATATTTCCAATTTAAATTTAGTATTATAAATATTTTATTTAGCCAATTAATAATATACCCATATCTTCTTTCTTCCATACCAAGTATCCTGGTTCTTAAGCTGTACTTCAAATATCAAGGCTGTAGAAAACAGCTTTTATTTGTTTGTTTTGAGATGGAGTTTTGCTCTTATTGACCAGGCTGGAGTGCAATGGTGAAAAACAGTTTTAACTTATAAGAATCTAGGAAATTCTGGACTAATTAGCTCTTTTTGAGGAATCTACCACTGTAATGACTGGGAAAATGTCAGCAAAATTTGAGGGTGAGCATTTTAAAACATAATAATGTACATTGAAGACTTAATGGCAGGAATGATGGTGGAAGACTAATGTACAAATGTTACATACTGCGCCACAGATGATTCACCAAAAAACTGCATGAGAATGGCCCTAAAACATATAAAAAAGTTCAGCCTAATTAAAGAGAAATGGAATATTGAGCTGCTATTTCTCATCTATCATATTGGCAAAGATTTAAGACGTAATGACACTTTCTTTGGTTAGGCTAGGAAAAGCAGGCACTCTCATACATTGTTGGTGGGAAATGCAGAAGATATAACAATAGTTGCAAAATACTGGAAATAAATAAAATACCCAAACATAAAAAAGTGGGTGAATAAATCTGATATACCCACATAATGAAGTACTATGCAGCTATGATAAAGAAAACAAATAATTAGGAAGAGCTCTCTATGAACCAATTGGAGTGATTTCCAGGTTATACTGACAAGTGACAAAAACAAAGTACAAAAGAGTGTCTATATTATGCCACCCTTTTGTTAAAAAAAAAAAAAAAAAGGATTTAAGAAAACACACAGGCATCTGCTCATTTGTGGAAAAGAGATTAAAAATAGTAAACCAGAAGCTAAAGATATGGGTTACCTACAGGTGGCGATGAGAAAGGGGTGGAAAGAAAGGAGGAAAGAGAATGTATTACCATGGATGAGAAGGGAGAAGCACTTCTCCAAATATATCTTTTTGTATATCTTTGCCTCTTAGGAACATAGTGACAGTTTTTACATATCCTCCCTCACTCAAGTAAATAAATAATTTGAATCAACTGAGTTATAAGGAGATCCAACATGGAATATTAACACTAACAAATGAACTTAGCCATCTTAAAAATTAACAAAATAATCACACCAAAAGGGGATGCAAAAGAATTCACATAAGTAACCTTGGCAAAACAGTAGTTTTACTGGCTACTGTAAAGCTAAAGACAAAAATAATTATACAAACACACTGTACTCTGTTTAGTAAATCTGTTTCTCATAGGAGTTTGGATTAGCAATTTTATAGTTCTTTTATGTGTATACTATGATTGAATAAATAAGTGAATATATTGTAAATAGATAATGAGAGCCAGATTCTCACTATTGGAGAAAGAATATGAAAATAAAGAAAAAGGGAAATCTAGAATGAATGTTCCGGTGTTAAGTTGAAATCAGAGCTATCCATATGAATTCAGGGTTTCATACAGAGAGTTAAACATAGAAATAAATATGGATGTGTGTGCATGAATGTGTCAGTGCACATACATGTATTTCACAGCTCTGTCAGCTGAGAGGACCTAGGAGTAATGACATCCCAGTAGCAATGAGCACATGTTGCACCCAGTTATTGGCTTCTAAACACCATTCTCCAATAAAATAAATGAGTAATTCTTGGAAAAGTGGTTAATTCCAGAAGTGAGCAGCAAAAATACAAGAAAAACTTGGTGCCAGGAAATAATGAGGAACTCACAAAAGATGGGGCATGCCAAAGGCCACAGGAAGAAGCACTCAATGGCCAAATATGGAACAATTTGAGCAACAGCATAAATAATGTTTGTATTGTCTTATAGCCTATAGAATAAAATAACTAATTTGTGAGTTCATACTTATATAAATGAATAATTGATCAAATAAATAAATGGAGGAGAAGCAACAGCTCCACCTTACAGTATTAATTTAATTAATAAATGTTAATGGAAGAGTAAAAAGTAAACACAAAAGTAGGCAAATACCACAATAATAATTGTTGCAGGTAAAATGCACTGATGGATTAGTGGGGAAATGTTTGAGGAGAAAAAAGATATTTAAATAGTGTCAAAGTATCTTTCCCAAGATATTTATCAATTAAAAAGGGAGAGATAATAACTACAGTGGAGAGTCTTGGTAGACAACACCTTTATCAAGTGTTCAAGGTTAACATCACCAGTAATATGACACACTGACCTCATGTACTCCCTACGTGTATGTTACATTAAGAACTAAACATAACTTTTATGGTATTCTTGCCAGAAAATGCAAAATCTCAATATAACTATCAGAAAATATCAAACAAACCAAATTAACAGATATTCTACAAAAACTGATCAGTACTCATAAAAATTGTCAAGGTCATGAAAGACAAGGAAAGAATGAGGAACTGCCACAGTTTGGAGGAGACTCAGGAGACATAACTGCCAAATACAACGTGGTACCTGAGATTACATCTTGAAATAAACAAATAAAAATGACATTAGAAGAAAAATGGATGAAATTAGAATAACATATACAGTTTGGTTAGTAGTATTGTATCAATGTTAATTTCCTGGCATTGTTGATTGTACTACAATTATGTAAATGGTTAACATAAGGAGAAACTGCATATGATTTCTCTATACTATTTTTTGCAAATATTCAATGAGTTTAAAATTATTTCCAAATAAGAAGTTGAAAATACATAATGAAAAGACATGCCATAGCATGAGAGAAAATAGTTGCAACACATATATAAATATGAAAAGACTAATATGCAGAGTACACTATAGATCAAATAGAAAAAGACAAACAGCATTGTAGGAAAATAGGCAAGAGACTTGTGTAGGTACTTCATAAGAGAAGATATCAAAAATTCCAATACATCCATCAAAAGGTGCTCAATTTTATGAATCATCAAAGCATTGCAAATTAATACCACAATGAATACCATATTCATCCACCAGAATGGCTAATGTAAGAGATGGACAAGATTGTGATAGGTCAAGATGCAGAGCAGCTGGTACTTTCATACACTGCTGGCCAGAGTATAAATAGGTACAATCACTTAAAAACTATTTCACATTATGTACTAGAGTGTTTCTAATATATATATAATATATATAATATATAACACATATATATTATGTATATAATATATAACACATATATATTATGTATATAATATATAACTCATATATATTATGTATATAATATATAACTCATATATATTATATGTATATATAATTTGACCTAATAATTCTACTTCTAGATATGTACCCTATTAGAAATGGGAACATATGTTCACCAAAAGATGTGCCGTAGCTGAAAACTGGAATATACTCAAATGACTGTCAATAGTAGAATGGATAAATAAAGTATGGTAATCATACAATGGAGTACTATACAACCATGAAAATCAATGGTACACAGTACAATGTGAATGACTCTCACAATCATAAAATTGAGCTAGAGAAGCCAGACATACATAAAATATGCTGTGAAATTATTGACATGAAAGTCAAAGAAAGGCAAAACTGGTCTATGGTTTTAAAACTCATGATGGTGATTATGTTGGGAGAGGAGGCAGGAATAGGGTGGGAACTTCTGGGGGTCTGGTAATCATCTCTTCATTGATCTGGGTGGTCTTATGGGCACGTTCCACTTTGTGATAGTTTATGGAGCTGTACTCTTAGGATTTTTGCACTTTGACATATGTATGGTAGACTTCAATATAAACACTTTCTTTAAAACTGTTTTTTCTTTAATAAAAACAATTGTTAGCTGCTTACGAATGCAGGTAAGGTGATACCCAGATATCAGCTGGAGTCACCCTTTCCTGGATTCCATCCCCACCATCCTTTTTGTGTGGGATGGGATAATAAACATTTCCCCCCCGTATCTACATACTTCTATCTCTGATTTTCTACTTCTGAGAAATTCTCTAACTCTTTTATTTCCCTTTTTTTTTTCTATTTTCTTTTGTTTACCTTCAGTTGATCCTGATGGGGAAGACATGCCCCCTGCCTTGATTTCTTCTCAAAACACTCACAAAAAGCCAATGTAGGTCATAAACCTTTACTGATGATTTAGAGCAAATGGGGCAAGGCAAGAGGCTTATGCAGATTATTTAACTTAACTATAAAGTTCTGAACTTCAAACTCTTTTCCATTATCCTTATCCTCTCTTCCCGCAACAATCTTCTGCTGGAAATTTTTCAGTTTATCTCCTCTTGTTGAATTGCCATTCCCCATCATGTTTCTTTTCTTCATCAGTCTTGTGTTTTTCTTTCTCCTCCCTAGCTAGCTTATTGAAATCTCCCAAACATATTTTTAAAATTACCTTATCTCATGCATCAGCTTTATGACCTTACCCTGGAAGCTAACTCCCCATACCAAACATGTCTCATCAATTTGGCTAAACCAAAACAGTCTTCTTCCCAGGACATGGATAAACTACCGCTTCCCAGGCAGACTTACGCCAATGGACCTTAAGCTGACAACCTCTTTTCACTTTCCTCGATCCTTAAACTATGCGCGCGCGCGTGTGTGTGTGTGTGTGTGTGTGTGTGTGTGTGTGTTTGCTTTTTTAGAGACAGGGTCTCACTCTGTCGCCCAGGCATGATTATAATTCATTGCAGCCTCAAACTCCTGGGTTCAAGTGATCCTTTTGCCTCAACCTCCTGAGTAGCTATGACTACAGGCATGTGCCACCACCCTCAACTAATTATTATTTTATTTTTGTGGAGACAGGGTCTCTCTAATTTGCCCAACCTGGTCTCAAACTCCTGTCCTCAAGCCATCCTCTCACTTCAGCCTCCATAAGTGCTGGGATTATAGGCATAAACTTCTGTGCCTCGCCTCTTAAGCTGTATTTATTCACACTTATTATCCAAACATGTAGATCCCAGTGCACTGTCTTCAGTTTAATTTTAAAAGAATTAAAAATCATCCTGTAATTAAAAAATGGAGACAGCATAAAGACATGCAACAGCTTAAAAGGACAGAGTTGGTTTACTGTTCTTTTGTGTCTTTTTCTTCTGAGGACGAATTCATTCCTAGATAACCTTATCACCTCACAATCTGTTGCCAAATTAATATTGTATTAATCTGTTTCCTTGCTGCTAATAAAGACACACCTGAGACTGGGCAATTTACAAAGAAAGAGGCTTAATGGGCTTACAGTTCCACATGGCGGGGAGGCTCACAATCATGGTGGAAGGCAAGGAGTGGCAGGTCACATCTTACATGGCAGCAGGCAAAGAGAGAGAGCTCGTGCAGGGAAACTCCCCTTTTTAAATATATCAGATCTCATGAGACTTATTCACTATCACGAGAACAGCACAGGTAAGACTTGCCCCCATGATTCAATTACCTCCCACTGGGTCCCTCCCACAACATGTGGGAATTCAAGATGAGATTTGGGTAGGGACACAGCCAAACCATATCAACTGTCTTCATTCATATTCCTCTGTCTTATATTTTACTTCACAAGAATTACATTTGTAGTTGCTGGATGGATGTTATTCCACAGAAGTCTATTGTTAACAACCATTTTACCATATCTAAAACCCAATTATCCAATCAATGTTTTCTGCTTGTCCACAACACTGGTCCAAAACAGAATTACATCATACTAACTGTACAGGATAAACAGATAGTGGAAAGTACTTTGGATACTTAGTAAAATTGATGAAGAGCAGAGGACATAAAATAAACACTGATTTATTTTAGAGGCTTGTCACATTAATAAGGTTTTTTTTTTTTTTTTTTTTTTTTTTTTTTTT
>NW_016806990.1:1360716-1389320 GCF_001698545.2 Rhinopithecus bieti | reverse complement strand
TTTGAGACAGACTCTTGCTGTGTCACCCAGGCTGGAGTGCAGTGGTGTAATCTCGGCTCACTGCAAGCTCTGCCTCCCAGGTTCACACCATTCTCCTTCCTCAGCCTCCCGAGTAGCTGGGACTATGGGCGCCTGCCACCACGCCTGGCTAATTTTTTACATTTTTAGCAGAGACGGGGTTTCACCGTGTTAACCAGGATGGTTTTGATCTCCTGACCTCATGATCTGCCTGCCTCAGCCTCCCAAAGTGATGGGATTACAGGCGTGAGCCACTGCGCCCAGTCAATAAGGTTTTTATGAATCCAGTGGTTTTGTGCAAAATGGAACATCCTTTCTAAGATAAGGGACAACTTGCTGTTTCTTGCAGCCATTCTCATTACAAAAGAAGTGTGATACTTTTCAGCCCACACTGGATTTTGAGGCAGCTTCTACTGCATGTGGGAATACTGCTCTGGCTCACGTGTCACATGGCTCAGAAGGCTACCAGTTTTGAGAAGGATCCAGAATGACGGAGAATTGTGTACCAGATCCAGACTCAGTGAAAGTTGCTGTGAGCCTTGAGCCATTTGTATCAGCAGATCTGAGAGTCCTAGAGGTATCCACGGTGGATGAGGATGCAGGTGGAAGTTCTAGCAAGCTCCCTCAGGGGAGTCACAGTTAAGACACCTAGCATTCCAGAGCTAGGACACACCTGCTGTAGCAGAGAATCAACAACTTGCTGTTTACAAGCAGTTCCCAGTGTGTTCTTGAGCCTTTATAGAGTCTGAGTGTCTGCTGTTAGGACCTCAGTGACTATGATTCAGAGAAGAGCTGGTTGGAAACCTGAACGTGGCACAATCCTTTGAGGTACCAGACATCTGTTTCAGACCCCAGAGGGGGCATTGGTGTATACTGACTAGAAATAACACCCACACTGAATGTGAGTTTGCTTTTCTTACCTGCAGTGCCTCAGCCAGCACCATCATGCAAGGAATTACAAAATGCCAATCATTGCTATGGTATCCCAACTAGCAATGGCTGAGATTGAGGTGCTTATTTTATGACAAGGGACATCTGGTACCAGACTATAAGTCTTATTGCTCAGAAGCAGCTCAACTGAGGCACCAGCAAGGTGGGCTGTCATTGTCTAGAATGTGGTATGTTTGCTCATCCAGTACCTGATGTTTGGTGCAGAGTCATTAGAGTAATTGGGTCTGGAAACCAAAGCACAGAAGAAATACAGGATCCTGTTGACGTAGGAGGTGGGACTTGACTCCAGAGGCAGGACTGTGACACTGGACCAGATTAAGGACTAGCTAAAACAGGGCCAAGGTGGAAGGAGCTTTCAATCAGATACACCCATTAGTGTGCTATGCCAATTTACCATTGCCATGGCAACACTCAGGAGTTATCACCCCTTTCCGTGACAATGACCCAGTGGCCCAAAAGTTACTACTGCTTCCCTAGAATTCTCTGCATAAACTTCCCCTTAATTGGATGCAATTAAAAGTGGGTATAAATATGTCTGCAATACTGCCATGAGCTGCTACTCTCTGCCTACAGGGCAGCCCTAATCTGCAGGAGTAGTCACAGACTTGTAACACTGTCAGAGCTGTGTAACACAGTTTTCCATAGAGCTGTTTTCTTCTACCTCTGGATTGCCCTTGAAATCCTTCCTGGGAAAAGCCAAGAACCCTCATGAACTAAGTTCCACTCTGGGGGTCACCTGCCCCCCATCACCCTCGCCATCATGGTGACCCTCTTTTGGAATTTGTGTTTCCCATTTCTGCTCTGCCAGATCAAGTGTCCCAGTTCTCAGGGAAGGGAACACTTCCACTAGAGCACATAGTAAAGAGTACTCTGAATTTAGAGTTCCAATTAGCACCTGGCCACTTTGGGCTTCCCATGTCTGCAAGAAAAGGAGTAACCTAAAGTAATCGACTCGAATTGCACTGAGGATGTAGGTTTGCTGTTACATGATGAGAACAGAGAGAGGTGTATCTCAATTGCTGGGTATTTCTGGGATGTCTCTTGGTGTTTCTGTGCTCAGTGACAAAGGTGAATGGATATGTAGCAACCATAGTTTGAAAAGGGAAAGTTATTAAGGGCATAGACTCTTTAAGGAAGAATTAGGTCACCACACTACACAAGCTAAGGTGTTGTCAAAGGATGAAAGATTTCTAGAATGAGTAGTGGAGGAGTGAGATGAGAAATATCAACTTCAGTCTCAAAGCCAACTGCAGTAGCTTGTCACAATAAGCCACGTGTATAAAGTCGTTATGGATACTGCTGCTGGTTTTGACGTAGAAGGGAATCGTATGATGGGCTTGACTTAATGGATCATAACTGCATCTAAAAAACACAAAGGATGGACTACATCATAGCTTTCTTGTGTGTCACTTCATATCTTCCATGTGCATATCCACCAGCTTTCCTCAGGAGCTTCTTGAAAACACCTCACTCAGACCTGCTATCACTTTTTCCCCAGAACATCTCTGATGCTGCAACACAGGATGTTTGCATGAACCCACTTAGTTTTCATGAATGTACAAACCAGAACTGCAGAGACAACAGATCTGTAGGAGCTTTCTTTACTAATGGGGGAAATGGGGCCACGTCGTAAATGCTTTTCTCTTTTTTTGTTCCCTGGTTGGACAATTCTGAGACATGTTCCATGAGATTCCTGAGAAGTTTCTGGCTACATGGTGCATCAGCCCTCCATAGTGATGGCCAATTCATCATGCACCCTTGGATTATTTCCCTTCCTCCTGTCTCAATCTTCATGCCCTCTCCCTTTCTCACTTGTATCACTCCCCAAATAAACTATCTGTCAGTACAGCTTTGTGTTAGGGGTTCTCTTTAGAGACATCTAGACTAAAAAAAATTGGAGAAGAGATTAGAGCTGGAGAATGAAATTGATCACAATTTCATTGCAGTCCCTTCAAAACTGACTGTAATTAATTAGTTTGGCAGGCTTGGCTATCATGCACTTATGTGAACTCTTAGTTATGAAGGTAAAGATTTAGCTGCCTGAAACAGATGGGGCCATTACTATTCTCCAGATTACTCAGGATCCAGTAAAGTTCCAGTGGGCTGTCTCAGCTCAGTCTACCTTCAGAGAACCCTCAAGAAATTGTTTTTGTAATTGCATTGCATAATAAACTGTATCTATAACCAAACTAAATTCTATGCTCACCTTACCAACATTATAAGCTGGTTCCTCCAGTACTTGACAAGTATAATATCAATAAATCAATTTTAGTGTTTTAACATTAAAACCTTGCCTCTTTTTATTATCAGGTCTGAAAGTGATAGTGTATCATTTATAATGCACTCTGAACCAAGAATGCCCTCTTATAAAAGTCCTCAGTTTGTTTTTCCTCTGTAGAACAATATCCCTATAAACTGCAGAGAATCCATTGTTAAAACATGGAAGCTGTCTTTGATGATTTTAACTATACTAAGAAATGAAGTCATTTTGGTCCAAATGCAAGAGAAAAGCCTCTACCTTCCTTTTATTTCTGTGTGTCTCATTAAAGAAAGGGCTAAGTGTTAATTTGGGAAATCACCAACTTTAAATGATGAAGGAGACGAGTTTTTTTCAGGACCAATACTTTAAAAGTCTATCTTGAATATTTCAGCATTGGATAAGAAGAATGATGAAGCTATTAATAATTCTGCCTTAGTGTTACCAAAAATTGTTTTAATGAAAGACAGTGTGTCTGGGTTTAATGTAAATCAGGCTAAGAGAAAGATAGTGCCTTAAAATAATTAGACATCCAGTTGAAAATCTTGCTTCTATAATCTTTCTACCCCACATCTTAGCCTGCTCTCCAAAGTAAAACTATAAAGGGTTCTCTCTGGTTCCCTCTCTGTCCCCCATGTTCACCTAGAAAAGATGTGAAGAGCAAAACTATGCAAGACCTCTGTTTCATTAAACAAACTCAAGTCCCATAAGTTGTTTCACTTAAAAATTCAGCTAGCCTAAGTGTGATAAGTTCTATTGGCATTTTTCTTCAGTCATGAAAATGTTATTCAAATTTTCCACCTGAAGTTCCAACTGATAATTTAAAATGATACATTAATTAAAATTAGTTGGAAACATTTTTAGATGAACAGAAAAGAAGTTTTGAAATTATGGGAGGGTGAAAAACATGGAAAATTACATACTTTATGTGAGTACTATTGAATAAATGCTAATATATTATCTAAGACATTGTATGGTCTACAATATTTGAATAAGTAAAATACATGTCAACTAATAGACCAAAAGGCGGGAAAAGAGTATATGCATTGTTGGGGACATAGCAAAAATAATAAATTCTATTAAAAAGTAATACATCAAAAATGTATGTTTTAATCTTTAGGGTAATCAATAAAAGAATAGTAAAATGAATTATAAAGTACTAGAGTGTATGGAATAGTACTTGGTTAATACTTGACTAAAATTGAGGAAAAAGAAAAAAATTAATCTGTTCTCATACTGTTAATAAAGACAAAGCCAAGACTGAGTAATATATAAAGGAAGGAGGTTTAATTGATTTACAGTTCCGCATAGCTAGGGAGGTCTCACAATTATAGTGTAAGGTGAATAAGGAGCAAAGTCACATCTTACATGCCGGTAGGCAAGAAAGCTTGTTCAGGGGAACTCCCATTTATAAAACCATCAGATCTCATGAGACTTATTCACTATCACTTGAACAGTATGGGAGAAACCTCCCCCATGATTCAATTATCTCCACTTGGCCTTGCCCTTGACATGTGGGGATAATTACAATTCAAGATGAGATTTGGATGGGGACACGGCCAAACCATATAAGAAAAAAAAGCAAGTAAATAGTAGGGCAGTCAATTTAAACACAAATATATGAAAGTTTTAATTAAATGTAAGCAGTCTGAATACTGTGATTAAAAGATTTGTCAGTTTCTTTTTTTAAAGCCAGACATTTATGACATACATGAGATGGATTTTAAATGTAAGGCTGTAGAAATGTTGAAAGCAAATTTAAAAGAGAAAAAATTAATAAAAAAGATATATACACAAATATTAACCAAAAGAAAGTTGATATAGTTATATAACATTAGAAAAAGTGGGCTTTTATGAAAGAATCACTGCCTATATATGTTTCAGTTCATTAATTCTCTTTTCAGCAGTGTTCGGTCCTCTGTTAAATCAATCCCTTCAGTTCTTAACTTTGGCTATTCTATTTTCTAAGTAGAATTTCTATCTGATTTTTTTCTTTATTCTATTTCTTGGCTGAAATAGTCATGTATTTTTCTTGAACATATTAATCACAATATTTTAAAGTCTGTGTCTGATAACTAATATTTTGATCTCCTATGGATCTACTTCTATTATCCCAAGTTTTTCTCCTTGTTTTCAGTGATTTGATTCTGTGTCTGGTATGACTGATAATTTTTACTGGATGTCAGACACTGTATATGAAAAGATTTAAAGATAACGTGAGGCTCCTGATGTTGCAGATTTTCTACGTGGAGGACAAACTTTTGCTTCTGGCAAATAGCCAATTAGAAGAGAACTAGGTAAACTTAATTGATCTTATACTGAACTGATTTAAAGTTATTTTGGTTTTTTTTTTGTTTGTTTTAATAATAGTGAGAAGTACTCTATTTCCATTTTCCTTAGCCCAAGAGTATAGCCTTTCTGGGTTTTAAAGGGAACGTCTGGAGTGTTTTACCAGAGTCTTCTATGATGAGGCTTGAACTCCAGTATTATTCTCCCCAGCTTTTGAGACTGTCAAAATTCTCCACTGTTTTTCATTCTAGTTACCAGTTTGTGTTAGACCTCTAGCCTCTTGGCCAAAAGTTATGGATTGGCAAATATTTCAATGGTCCAGGCAACAGTAAATGTTGATCTTATATCACTGTTCTTCTGTTCTCCTTGCAATATTGGTTCCTAATATCCTAACTATTTTGATTGTTCTCTGACGTCTTAAAACTGATTTTAAAAAATTTCCAGATATTTTTGTTGTCTTACATTAAAATATTTAGTTTTATGCAAGTTAGTCAGCTATCATTAAAAGCAAAAACCCTCTGATTGTTATTTTGTTTGCATATCCATTTATTGTAGAGAGGTTGAGAGTAGTTTTATATATTTACTGTTCATTGTGTTTTCTTCTCTGTGAACTCCTTGCCCACTATTTATTGGGTTGTCTTTTGGTTTATAATACATGAGGAACTCCAGATACTATTTGAGAGAAAGGAGATTTTAATATGCCTGCAAATATCTTTTAGTCTGTAACTTGTCTTAATTTTTTTATGTTGTCATTTGTCACACAGAAATTTTAAAATTTTGATAGTTAAATTTCAAACATCTTTTCCTGTGTAGTTTGTGGATTTGGGATTTGATTTAACAAATTATTCTCTATCCTGATGTCACAAAGATATCCTTCTAGTTTTTCTCCTAAAATTTTGCAGTCTTAATTTTATATTTAGGTTTTTAATTTACCAGGTTTGTTTATCTGTGTTGCCTTACTAGGAATAGCCAGTTATTCTGCAACATCTGTCAAAGTGCCAATAATTTCCCAACCATTTGGTAATGACACAGTTTTTTAAAATTACTTATATTATTTTAAAATTTATTAATAGGATTAATTTCTTCATGTTCACATGAATTTCTTAAAGACAGTGATTGTATCCTGTGATTCTGTGAATCTCCCAAACTCCTCAAATTTCATGAATACTAAATATAAGAAAATATTTATGAATGAATGTATTGATCTAGATTGATTGATAATATGTATTTATAAATAGCATAACATTTTCTACCTGTCACAACATTTATACTCACGATTTCTAGCCAAAATTTTTCAACCTATGCAACAAAATATTGACTTTTGGTGCCTCTAAAATAAAGCTCTAAGCAAGTGGTAACAGTGCTAGCTATCACTCATTGATTACTGATTATAAGCCTGGCAATGATCTAAGAACTTTATATGTTTTAACTCATTTTTAAGGAAACTATGAGTCAGGTGAATTGCATTATCTTTCATTTTTCAGATGAGATAATAGACCACATTGTAGTGAATTTTTACTTAAGTTTATGAAGATAGTCAATGCAGAGTCACTTTATCTAAATGTGCTTTATTTTAATTTGTAATATAAATGAAGTATTGCTACTACACAACTTTCAGGCAAACACTGAATATGAATATATCTCTAAATACAGCCGTAATCATTTCTGTGTGGTATGTTCACATTTATATTTCTATACACAAATGCTGTTATCATTATCCTAATCATTCATTAGAAGCTTAGCAGATTTGTGGTGTTGGACAAGGTGTTAAAATTAACTGTAATTTGTTTGAATCTACATACCAAATTTGGTATATCTGAGTTTCACAATTCTTTCCTTGATCATGGCTGCATTTCAAGGGAGAATGCACTTTATGTGCTGCTCTGGTGGTAAAAACCAATTTCACATAAATGGAGTAAAGAGCATTTAATGAACCGAGTTACATGCATGTGAAAGCCAACAGCAATATTAGAAATGGTGTTTATTTTATAGCCCAGAAACTGCATTTTAAATGCTAGTATATGTTTATATGACAGTTCTATTAAATATAAAAGAGTCCCATTACAAGGGAAATCCTTTGCATGGGCTTTTTATATGGTCTAAATAGCATACCCAGCTCTGCAACTACTCATGTGAGACATTTTTAGAACCTTATTTATGTTAAAGCCATAACAAACTAGCAACTAGAAAACTATAATGGGCACAAACGGCTAATAAAAATGAGATTGTTGAAAATACTGCTCAATAGCAACTTAGGAAGTATCCTGATGAAACAAAGTCAAGGCTTGGTGTCTCTGGAAGCCTGCCACTGCAGTAATCGCAGACATTTGGCCACAGGTGCTCCCCTTTTCCATCTTTGCTTTTCTGGCTGAAAACTAAACAGGCAATGCAGTTTCAGGTTGGTATTTGCCCCATTTTTCATTGTAATGCCTACTGAACCAGAGGTGCTCTAGAAAAAATCCTAGGATCATTCTTCCTCCCTGCACTGATTATTCACTGAGTGATGCCTCTGCAGAAGGGCAGATGCTCCCAAGCTGATTAGAGGAGGAAGAATGCCAGGATGCGTTCTGGCTCCATTTGTGCATGTGTGTGTACATGAACCGCTTATGTGTGCAAATGTGTGCAATCTATGTAAGTCCTCAACCGTTGAAATCTGGATCACTTCTCTACTAAACTGCCATGTTTAGACAAGCTGGCTAAAATGAACAGGTCAACCATTTATTTATGGAGTGAAAACTATTTGATCTGGGGTAGATAGCTCCACAGGCATACATGTTGAGCCAAAGTCATTTTTATTGCTGCATCTTGCAGAATTCCAAAATAGTTCACGTGGCCCTTCATGTGAGCAAAAGAAAAATTCCCACAGAAGGGTGGGCTGGTCAAGGGTGAAATGTAGCTTGAATCACCCCCAAATCAATATATGTTTATATAAGCAAGAGTGTAAAAGAATGGAGAAAGAATACCTGTGAGTTTTAAACTAATGCTAACCTCTTAATGAATTTTGTTCATCCATTCCCTGGTGGTACTCTGCTAGGGCAGAACTGAGGCAAAAAACAGAATACATAATGCTATCTTTTTGCACACAGGGATGTTGGAACACTGTTAAATAGAGTTTGAAAACTACTCTCCTATTGTAATTATGCCATGATGACTGGTCCAAAAGCCATCTATTTTTGGCATGGGATCACCTTCCAGGTCAGCGACATTCTCACTCACTCATTGTGGAATTTCCTCCACAACACCCCCGATGATGGTCCTCCAGTCTATTTTTGAACTCTTCATGTTGGGAAGCACACAACCTTAAACCTTGTCTAGTGGGCTGGGCTCGGTGGCTCAAACTTTGGGAGGTCAAGGGTGGTGGATCACCTGAGGTCAGGAGTTCGAGACCAGCCTGGCCAACATGGTGAAACCCCATCTCTACTAAAAATACAAAAATTAGCTGGGCATGGTGGCACGTGTGTGTAATCCCAGCTACTCAGGAGGCTTAGACAGGAGAATCACTTGAACCTGGGAGGCAGAGGTTGCAATGAGCTGAGATCACGCCATTGCACTCCAGCCTGGGCAACAAGAACGAAACTCCATCTCAAAAAAAAAAAAAAAAAAAAAAAAAAAAAAAAAAAAAAAAAAAAAAAAATAACTTGTCTAGCTTCATTTGTAAGGAAGTTCTTTACAAAACAGTTGTCATACCACATATGTTTAATTTATGTTAGCGTGTCACTTAAGTGAAAATGGCCACCCAAGAACAGCTGGCTCATCTTATAAGCTTCCCACAGACATTCGGGGAATTTCTCTCTGGAACAGAGAAAAGTATTAATGTATAGTTATGAATATTAACGTCTTTTTCAGCCTGTGTTGTCCTGCTCAGGTCCTGAGCCTTTGTTGTGCTAAGGGAAGAAGAGAACTGGAAGGCAGGAGGCTATAGACTGGTTTACATTAGAAAGACAAGGAGCCCTCTGCAGAGAGCCAGAAAAGGCCTAGAAAGCAGAATACCGAGGGAAGAGTTTGAGCTCACATAAGCAGTTTGTGGGGTGAGTTTTATGAGAAGAGAAAGATATGAGGAAATTGCCTGGGGTTGCAGACTCTGAGAGACACAAGTGCAGGGGATTTTGGGAATGTTGACATAGGTTATACTCTATTACTCTCTTTCTGGTTTGTTTTTGAGACATCAGTGAAGATCAATTGCTTTTCATGGTATTTGAAGTTTGATTTCTGGATGAAACAGCTTATTTGTTCTATGCCTCTCTCAGGCCACTTAAGATGTGATCTTGCTCTAGATTTCCACCTCATTAGCATCTTTGTAACTGGGTAGTTGCTGTTAAGGGCACATGGAGACACTATTATCAATATTTTGTCATTTTGGAAAACATGAGTTAGTCTATCTGAGTCTGATTAACTCCAAAATGCAAACAGTAAGTTTTTGGACCTGCAAAACTGAGGGTCTGCCTTTGAGATATGTGGGAGGTAGGGGGAGAGGAACTGGTGCTGTAGACTGGGGGCTGCCTAGACATCACCTCATACTGTGCTGTGATCTTAGAAAACGAGGCTGGGAGCAGTAGCTTACACCTGTAATCCCAACATTTTGGGAGGCCGAGGCAGGAGGATTGCTTGAGCCCAGGAATTTGAGGCCAGCTTGGGCAACATGGTGAACTTCTGTCTCTAGCAAAAAGACAAAAAATTAGCTGGGCATGGTGGCACCTGTCTGTAGTCCTAGCTACTGGGGAGGCTGAGGTGGGAGGATCACCTTAGCCTAGGGAGGCCAAAGCTGCTGTGAATCATGATGGTGCCACTGCACTCCAGCCTGGGCGACAGAGTGAGACCCTGTTTCAAAAAAGCGTTTTAAAAAGTCACTAAGGCTTAGAGATCGGTGCTCAGTTTCACAGATTCAAAAATTTGTTGCTATTTGAGCCTTGAAGTTGATCAGATTCTGAGAGACTGACTCATATTTTTCAAATTCATGAGATATTGACGTGCAAATTAAAATATCAAATATCCTAGTATATAATATCAGTTGGCTTTTCACCCAGTAGGAAAGCATATGGAAAAACCACTTAGCATTTAGGATATTTTTAAGTGTGGGATTAGAGCAAGTAGAAGGGGCTAGGATAAACTTGTCTTAAAAATTCACTTCTACAAGAGACATAGACTTGCTGAGAGTAAGCTGGGAGCTTGATTGAGCTGAGCTTCTATTGCCTAAGTTTGGCTCAATAAACACCATCATTCTGTGGTCCTTTGCCAATCACTAATCCAACCTCCACTCCTATTGATACAACTTTTCTTTTGCTATGTTATTATTTATCACTGATATGTATATAGTCAAATGCACCATTCTAATTTCAGTCTGGGAGACATGTTGTCTATTTCTTACTGTGCTTTCCAATATTTTCTTCTCTGTTCAATTTTCAAAGCATTTGTTTGACTTTGTAATGATTCCAAAGAACAAATATTTTTGTTTTGACTCTGTAGTTGGTATTATGTAGTATGCTAGACAGAAAAACAGATCTAAGAAGAATGCCATTTACAATCTCACACCTCCCTCCATCTTTTTCCAAACCCACCTCCAGTAGATGACTAATGTACCACTCCTCTGCATTCACACAAACATATATAAACAGATGCAAACATGTTGTAAAATGAGAGCGTATTTATTCATGAATCTGTAATCTGTCTTTTTCTGCTTAATGTATTATAGACAACTCTCTGGATTTCCCTCCAACTCATTTGTTAACAGTGCCCAATATTCTATCTTATTAATTTTCTATAATTTATTTAATTAGCTTGTATTTGTAAACATTCTAATTATTTCCAATATTTTGCCCCTATAAACAATGCTTCAATAAACTCAAACTTTGTATAATAATCTTTTTTCTTTCCCCTGTAGGAGAAAATCTCAAATGTGGGATCACTGGGTCAAAGGCTACATTATATTTTAATAATATTTCTAGACTCCTTTCTTGAAATATTTCCTAAACCAGTGCATGAGAGTACTAACTTGTTCTCATTCTCATTTGTACTGGATATTATCAGTCTTTTAAATTTTTGTCATCCTGATACTTTGAGTTGCATTTCTCTCATTAATGGTAAATTTGAGTTTTTCTTAAAAAATCTATTTGCTGGCCGGGCACGGTGGCTCACGCCTATAATCCCAGCACTTTGGGAGGCCGAGGCGCGTGGATCACGAGGGTCAGGACGATGGAGACCATCCTGGCTAACACGGTGAAACCCCGTCTCTAATTAAATACAAAATTAGCCGCCCAGGTGGCGGGTGCCTGTAGTCCAGACTACTCGGGAGGCTGAGGCGGAGAATGGGTATTTGACCCGGGGGAGGCGGAAGCTTGCAGTGGCCGTGATCGCACACTGCCACTCAAGCCTGGGCGACGAGCAAGACTCCGTCCAAAAAAAAAAAAAAAAAAAAAAAAAAAAAAAAAAAAAAAATCTATTTTGCTCAATTTGCTCATATACACCTCTTTGACAGTGCTTGCCTATTAATATTATTTGCCTGTTTCTCTGTTGGGTAATTTTAATTTTTTCAATCAATTTGTAGATGTTCCTTCTTTCACCTCTATCATTTTCTTCTGCTTGCCCTTCTTCCTTCCAACTCTGTCTTCATCTCTGTTTCCTCCCTCCTTCGCTCCCACTCCTCCTCCTTTCTCTCCCTCTACCCTTTCTCTTATTTTCTGTCCCTCCTTCTCTCTCTTCCCTCTTATCTGTGTCTCTCTTTTTCTTTTTTTCTAAACACCAGTCAGACTTTTTTCCATTAGAGTTTCTTTATGGTGTCTTTTGCTGTACATCTCAAGTTTTTACATGACAAAGCAAATGTGTCTGCCTTCCTCACAGATTTTTTGAGTCACCATCTTGTTTATTAAAGTCTTCTCCACTTTATTACTATTACATATTTCAATAGGCAGATGTTCTGAGTTCCAGTATTCTACCATACACTGGTGTGATTTATGTCAGAATAAGGATATACAGCAGAAAGCCTGCTGGGTTCCCTTTGGTTTATTATTACTCCAGCACAACATGAGCAGAAAGTTATTTTTTAAAAGCACACAATTGAAAAAATTTAAAATACAAAGAATTATTTAATGTTACCTCGTAGAATATTTGCAGCAATTGACTAATTGTTCTAGACTATGGCGTCATTCTCTTCTGTAAAGTAAGAGTTTGGGCTAATCTCTGTTGTTCTAGTTTCTTCCTAAAACGTAAACAATTTTTAAGCTGTATTACCAGTGCCTTAAAGATAACATCTCAGGGCCCTGAATATAGTGACTTTGGAATTGGAATATGAATAAAGATAATCAAATGTGCTCTCATTTTCTTATTTTCCATCTTAAGTTTTAACTCCCTCTAACCCAAGTTGGTTCCTCCTGTGTGGAGACTATTCTCCCTAACAGAACTCTCCTAATAATACAGCTTCTGGGTGTGGCATAACAAGACTGCTAAATGAATAACATAAATTTCTATGCATCTAGTTATACCTAAATTCAATCGCTGATTAAAGGTGCTAGCATCATAAGAATTGGGAGGAAATGTGAGGTTTTAACTTTTGTAGGTTTTAAGAACTCCAAGTCTAATAGAATGGTTAAAACAGCTTTGAAAACAAAATACAGAGTTAGAGCACAAATACCATATTATTTTAAGATTTATTATAAAGCAATAGTAATTAAGGTAGTGTGGTATTGGCACAAAGAGAATAGAACAATGAAATCAAATAGTCTAGAAAATGACAATTGATTTTCAACCAAGGTGGTAATTCAACGGTGAAAGGACAGCCTTTTCAATAGAAAGTGCTGAGGCAATTGGATATCCATGTGCAATAAATAAACAAAACCCCTTTAATCTGTATGTTACACTGTATGCAAAAATTAACTCAAAATGGGTCATGAATCCAAATGTGAAACATATAACTCTACAACTTCTAGAATATAACATAAAAGAAACCTTTGTAATTTTGGGTTAGGCAAAGATTTCTTAGATGCAACACCAAAAGCATAATTCATAGAAGAACAAATAAATAACGTAGACATCGTTAAAATTTTAAAAATTATTTGAAAATCATTGTTAAATAATGAAAAGACAAACCAAGACTGAGAGCAAGTCTGCCTAGCATACATTTGATAAAAGGCTAGTATCTAGAACACATAAAGAACTCTCAAACGTCAATAATAAGAAAAAAGTACCCGTTTTTTCCAATGGTCAAAAGTTTTAAACCAACACCGCATCTAAGAAGATACATAAATGGCAAATAAGCACAAGAAATATATTTAATATATTTAAGGAAATACAAGTAAATCTACAATGAGATGGACCAGAGGTTCTTCTCAGAGGTCAGAGTGTCTTCCTACTTTAAAAGTGCTTCATGGAACCTGGTCCTCCTCTCAATTCATTCCCCACCTAGATGGCTGGCGCTTAGAACCTTCTCATGGATCCCTTGGACAGCGCCAAGTTCCCTGTCACCTGCCATGGTGCACAAGCAGGTGCACAAGAACTACCACCAGAACTTGGAGGTCACTGTCAATCACCAGATCAACCTTGAGCTCAACAATATCAAGTCTTTTTACTTTAACTGCGATTATGTGGCATTGAAAAACTGACAATTTCTTCACCAATCTCATGCTGAGAAACCGTTGAAGCTGCAGAACCAACAAAGTAGCCAAATCTTCCTTCAGGATATCAAGAAACCAGGCCATGGCCACTGGGAGAGTGGGCTGAATGCAGCGGAATATGTGGTACACTTGAATAAAAGCACGAATCAGTTACAAATGATCACTGAAATAAACAGACCCCATTTGTGTGGCTTCATTGATATTCATTACCTGAATGAGTAGGTAAAATCCAGTAAAGATGAGTGACCACTGAAACCAGCTTGCATGAGATGGGGGCCCTGGAATCTGACACGGCCAAGTATGTCTTCAACAAGTTCACCCTGAGAGACAGTGATGCTGACAGCTTAACCTTAGGTTGGTTCCCTCATAGCCAGGGGAGTGACTTCCACCAAAGCAGTGCATACATTTGGGTTTATCTTCATCTTTTTCTATAAGTTGTACCAAGACATCCATTTCAGTTCTTTCATGTGTCCTTTATTTTCAAATAAAGTAATTTGGTAACCCTCCTCCCCAATGAGATGCCACTGCAGACCTATTAAAATGGCTAAAATTTTAAAAGCTGACCATGCCACATGTTGACAGCAAAGTGGATCTCTCTGCTAGTGGAAATGTAAAATAGCACAACCACTTTGGAAACCAGTCTGTTTTGTAAAAAGTTACACGTATAACTATCACATGATCTATCCCTTCCCTTAGTTACTTACCCAAGAGAAAATGAAAGCACAGGTCCTTATAAAGATTTGCACACAAATGCACATTCAAGCTTTATTTATAATAGACAAAATGTGGAACCGACTCCAATTGCCATCAACAGATGAATGCATAAACTAATTGTGGTGTATGGTATATCTATTCAATGGAAAGCGACTCATCAATAAATATGAACTACAGATATATTCTACAATATGGATGAATCTAAGTAATTAGGCTGAGTGAAAGAAGTCAGCAGAAAAAGAGAGATTAAATCCCATATAATTCCAATTTTATGAAGTTCTAAGAAATGCAAGCATGTGTAAACTGACAGAAAACAGATAAGCAGTTACCAGAAGAGGGGTGAGGAGGTATTGGAGGAAGGGATTATGAAGTGGTGCAAAGAAACCTTTGGGAGTGATGACTATGTTTCTTATTTTGTAGGAATATTTCATATTCTACACTTTGAATATGTGCATTTTATGTATGTCAATGACATCTCAATAGAGCTGTTTTGAAAAATCTCTAAATGGTGTAAACTTATATCAGCTTCATCTTTAAATGTATCGTTTCAATGTGACTTTAATGTGGAAGGCCCAGCACAGGGGCATGCAAGCAGGAAGGAGCAGAGATTGCTCACCTCACTGGTGGCTCCACTGATCCTTCCTCCAGCATCTCCCTGCTTTCCCTAGCTTGTAGGTGTGTGATTGTGCGAGGTGGCTATTGCTTTTGTGGCTTGCTTCTTTTTCTTCCATTTTTTCTGCTTTTCTCTCTGACATGTTTTCTCAGGGCTTAATGTTCTCAATGAAATTATTTAAGAAAAGGTACATATAAAACCAGTAAACATCCTTCTTCCTTCATTTCCTCCTTTAAAAACCATACCGGTTCTTAGAGTAAATAGCATTGATTTTGTGTTTTTTTCAAAGAAAAATATTAACATCAGCTTTACATTTGACATTTTAGAAACAAGGGCATGAACAGAGTATGTGAGCCTTCTTTCTCATGGAAACTGGTGCAAGCGGATAGACTTTATTCATCTGGTCAAACAAACAAGACGTTGGGAGAGCTGGCCCATGAATCCCATCTGGTTCTTGACTAAAGTTCAGCCCACAGTCCAGGAGCCCCAAGTGACAAGGCTCTCTGCTGCTTCTGTGGAAAGCAAGCACTAACTTCATGGGTTTCAAGGATCAAAAATTCAGAGACCACAGGTCACAGATAGAGGTCCTTCTCTGTGAAAATCTGCCCTGCTTTTCTCCTTTCTATGTTAATGGCTGTGTGTCTCTTCCTCCACAGGGCCTCTCTCTTTATCTCCCCTATGTGACTGTGTGTGGTCTCCTTGCGTGTCTATTTGTCCTCCCTCTTCTTTGAGTCTCTTACCTCTATCTTGAAGTTAAAATTTGTTTTTATTATTTTATTTAATGAAATGGATGTTTGAATTGCCTTCCTTTAAAGCAGATGGGTGGCATATTTTATTCCTTTCTAAACCACTCCAATTACAATGAATTTACAATGCTTTATGCTTTTTATTTACATGGCTTTCAGTTTGCTTTATTTCGGCCCCTAGTGGCACTTCCCTCTCCTCTCCTGCCAGCGATTGTAAAGTAGCAAACAATTCAGTGAATTATTGTAGCTTACAGACCTGTTTGTGGGTGTTGTCAAAAAGTGCATTACCCTAGAGTTGGCAGTGCATTTCAGTATTTGTTGTTTTTGTCTTTCGAATATTTTCTATTTTGATTTTCAATAAAATTTGATGATTAAGATGAAACTAGCACATGTAATTTGTAAAGGTTGCTTATTTAACAAAATTGTGGTAATAGTCAAAAATGACAGCAAAATTAAGATTCTGAAATCAGTAGCAGTCATAGGGACTTGTGTCAGAGGGATCATAGAGGACACTTGTGTCAGGAATTCAGTTTCATACATGTAGAGCCTTGAACTTCATAGCAAGTTTACTGCATAAACTATTAACAGTCATCTGTGAGGCTGTTGTTCTACCTAATAAAACATGAGGCCAGGGTTAGCGGACTTTGTAGCAATTACAGCACAGAATGAGAGAGTAATAAAGCAAAAGACAAATGAGAGAAAAATTACCAAAAGAGTTTTGGAAGCTTTAAGCAAAAATATTCTACAAAGATTTAGTCAATTCTTCAAGGAGATTAGAAAAAAAAAAATACTACTTGAAATCCTGTGCCTCTGATTCTCTATTACATTTTATTATTTTAGTTATCAAAAATAAACAATACAAGGGAAGTTCTTTTGACATACAAGTTGGAGAGAACTTCTTTTGCAGTTCCTTTATTATATCATCGTCTCTTTCCAACTCTGCTCTTACCCTGTTACCTCCTTATAAAAAGAAGTTATAAAATTTCCAGAATTATACCCACCTGCAGGAGTAAGATTTAGAGATGGGAGGATTTCCAGAAGGAGAGTTCAGCCACATTGCTACTGACCTCTGGAGATATAAAACAACCCCTTAGTGACAAGGCCCCTTCAATAATAGCCAACCATGCCTGCATCCCATCTCTAACCTGTGGCTTTTCCTGCCCACATGAAAAAAAATGACATTCGAGCAATTAATACTACCACATCAACAGACCAAGTGGATGACGGAATGTTACATCAAATTTGGATTAAGAGGCAACCAGTAGGAGGGGCAGAAATCTCAAGAGCAACTCTACTTAGAACAGACTTCAGCCTTGGTTTTTCCAGCAGGCATGGCATACTTTACTCACAGTAGCTGAAGGGTCTTCAAGCAAGACCTGAATTCCTCACACCTTCCTGGGGAGAGAATCTGGAGGCTGCCAGCTTATCTGGGATTCTTCAAAGACAATCCTTGGCAGCAGAGGCTAATGGTGTCTCCTCTGCTGCTGCCTGAAGTCAGCACTAGGCTGAGGAGGCTGAGACTGAGGCACCCAGGCTTTGGACTCTTGGATTGAGACTCTGCTCCAGAATTCCTTACTGTGTAGTCTCCTTTGTCTTTCTAAAGTGAAAAGAGTAGCCCCCACCCACACTACTACCATCTGTGCTGCCCCAAACTTCAGTATGGTCACTAATCAATTGCAAGGCAGGGACTATCCTCACCAATCCCATCCCCTGAGTCTTATCTGAACCTAAAGACAATTGCCATGTCAAATGGGCACCCATCTTGGAAGACACAGGGTTCAGACGGCCTAGAAGGAGGAGCTGGTGTGACTATTAGCAATTAAGTCTTAATTTCTGCCAGGTAAGGCTCAAGATGGCTGCAGTTGGGCTGAGACAAGCATGGCATCATTAGGTGATGTGAATTCATCAGAACATGTGCAGGTTAACAGTATCATTCAGGATTAAAGAAGGAAGGAGAACTCAAGACTAGAGGCTTTTCATGTTAGAAACAGTTACCAGTTGAGGGCTTTCTATGTTCCATATATTTTACCTGTATTTTCTCTAATCCTTATTACAATTATACCAGGTAACCATCCATTCATTCTCAACAAATATGAATAGAAACTTACACTGTGCTGAGTTAAATGCTTAATTATGAGGAGATAGCTGAGAACAAATCAGCTTGCCTTTCTGGAGCCTGCATAACCTCTAAAATCCCTTTATGTTACAGATGGGGAAGCTGGGGCTCAGGAAGGTTACGTAACTTATCAAGGATCCATAACCTGTAAATGTGGAATTGGGCTGGATTCAAACCCAGATTCTCTGACTGAAGTGTTTTTCTTTTAAGCTCAATACTAACAATTTTAAACATTTTTTCTTATTATAACATATATCATATTTGGGGTCCACTGTGTAATATGCCATCATAGGCTGGCCTGTGTCATTGATAAACCATACTTCATTATTGCTCTCCCATTCACGTTTAGGAAAATGCACCTAGGAGAACGTCAGTGTTGTAGGAATGATGCAGCATCTTCTCTATTTTATGTCAAAGAAATCTTTCAAAGACATCATTATTTTAATTATCACTGTTACAAGCCCATATTTGCATGTTAGGCATCAGTTAGTCTACAGTAGATGAGCCATTTGCTAAACCATGTGTCTGCTAGACTATCCTATGCTCTGTCTACAAGAGATCAGGCATGGGGCATGGTGGTGAAGGCACAACTGCTGACAGAGACGAGGGCTCTGCATTCAACATTGTAGTTATCTGGCAGTGTGGACAACCTCTCTCCTTCCGCCTCTGGAGTCTTACAGAGCCAGGTTTGCCAGAACACATGTGGCTAGTCTGTCATTGCAGAGCCCGGAAAAATGCCACACTTCCTGACTGAGGAGAAACTTCAGCGTGGAAGGTCCAGTTGTGACCCATCCTTGTCAGTTTCTACCTGACTTTAAGGCCTTGATATCATTTGTATATGTGTCCTTACCCAAATATCATGTTGAATTGTAATCCCCAGGGATGGAGTTGGGGCCTGGTGGGAGGTGATTGGATCATAGGGATGGTTCTCATGAATGGTTTATCATCATCCCCTTGCTGCTCTCCTCGTGATGGTGAGAGAGCTCTTGGAGATCTGGCTGATTAAAAGCATGTGGCACATCCCCCTTGCTTTCTCTCTCTCTCACTCCTGCTTTTGCCATGTGATGTGCCTATTCCCTCTTTTCCATCTGTCATGATTGGAGGCTTCCTGAGGCCTCCCCAGAGACAGATGCTGCTATGCTTCCTGTACAGCCTGCAGAACCCTGAACCAGTTAAACCTCTTTTCTTATAAATTACCCAGTCTCAGGTATTTCTATACAGCAGTGCAAGAATGGCCTAATACAGCCCTCATCCACTGGACACAGCTGTCTTGGAAGCAGGGTGACAGGTGTAAGATCTCAGGGTTCTTATCTCTAGTGATAGGACCGGATGTTTTGGGTTTGGTTGCATTTTCTTAATGTTAATTATTTGGAATTAATTATTTGCAAACGATTAAAATTAATATTATTTGGATGATATCAAATAAATTTTTGTGGCCTCCAGCTTCCCCAGGAAAGAGACTGAAGCAGAAATTTGTGTGAAAGCAGTTAGTGGTGAGTGCTCTCCGGAGAAGAGATCTCTAGGCTCATCTTTATTCTAGAGCCATAGCCCTCACTTATCTCAGCAGGCCTTTTCTTTTTTTTTTTCTTTTCAGAAAATATATTGAAATCTCCCCAAAAGTGATTTGATGGAGAGGAAATACCTTCTTACATTACAAAGGAAGAAGAATGAATTGTCACATGTGCACTTATTTATTCATTTGTGCTAAGAGAAGTAGTCATGGTTTAAGTAAAACCAGGCTGACTTTTTTTTTTTTAGGTAGGAAGATGTATTGGTCAGGTTTTGGTAAAAGATCAAGAAACTAGTGTAAGCAGTTCAAGTGCATGGGGTTTAACATAGGGAATCTGGTGTTTATAAAGCCAGTGGAACGGCTAGAGGAGCCGAAGTCGGGTCACAACGGGACATTTGTTTTCAAGTTGCACCACTGCAGCTTCAATCCATTGGTCAGGAGACTGCTGCCTGCTCAACCCACACCCAGGAGGATGGAGATAGAGGAACACGGAGTCTGGCCCTCAAAGAGCTCACAATAAGACACAGATCAGAAGGGTGTACATTTCGGTGAGCAAATGGAGCAGCAGAACCTGAGAAGTAGAATCCATGTAGAAAAGTCAGTTATGATTGAAGATAAACCAGATTATGACAAATATACTAACTACCCTAAGAATGACAACTATTTTCTGGAGAGTATTAACAACCTAGTATTTTCTAGTGTTCATTATACTTTGCTGCTTTTGCCAACTTTATTTTCTTATACTGTAACTTTGCTCCAGAGAAATTGCTATTACGAATCTTTCTTTTCTTTTTCAATTTTTATTTTAGGTTCAGGGAATACATGTGCAGGCTTGTTACATGGGTGAATTGCGTGTCACTGGGGTTTGTTGTACAAATGATTCCATCACCCAGGTAGTGAGCATAGTAACCGATAGGTAGTTTCTTGACCCTCCTCCTCCTCTCGCCATCACCCCTCAAGTAAAGCCTCAGAGTCTATTGTTCTCATATTGGAAAAGCTCATGGGAAGTAGTTTTCTTCTTTCTTCAAGTTGCATTTAAATTTTTCTTAGTTTTTTTTTTCTAATCTGACATATGTTGGGCTGCTGAATGAACAGGCCCAAGGCCCAACAGTCTGAGACTGTAACGTTGATTCACTTGTACTAAGATGCTTAAGAAATGCTTATGTTTTAGCTGAAAGTCAAGAATCCAACATTTGAACAGCCGTGATTTTTTTTTAATCTGGAAGGTATGTTACCCAAAATGTTCCCTATAATAACAACTCAAAAAACAAGAATACTGGAAGCACCTTGGAAAATTAGATTTGGGAGTCAGGAGAACATCCACTATGGAAATCAATTATATGTATCTTGGGCTTTTCACTGGTGGTCAGTTGTTCTTCAGGTGACCCAGTGGGACTCACTGCCTAGAACCAAGTCATTACCATAATGGTATGTAATGAGGTTACAATGAAGAAGCTGCTTATCACCAAGGAAAGCTACTTCCTAATGCCTTTACCCGTGATTTCTTCAGGGTGACCATTTGGTAGAGTAAGGCTGCTATGCTAAATGTTTCCCAGCACACCATGGGCCTCTGGTTCCCACACCATATCGGCATCCCCATGGCCAACCTCTGAGTTTAGTGCAGCTGCACTGCACAGCTGCAGACAACGTCAGGCTCACCTCACCTGACAGTGTCCTACCTCAAGGGCACATGCCCTCTGTTCTATTATCCTCCTTCATTCAAGTGCAGCCCACATGTAGGAGTGGGGGAGTTTTAATGTCTGGAGACCCTCTCTAACCAATGAGGGGTAGTAACTGGTAGGTATATGCTCCCTCTTTCATTCTTTAGGGGAACAATTGTGAGAGGCATTCTGCTCATGTCTCAAGCAGTCCCAGAGAAATTGATTGCATTGCCCAAAGCGGCAACCTCAATGAAGCATCTTTAGGTTGACTTTTCCTTCTTTCCCGTCTTACTTTCCCCTTACTTCTCCCAGATGCCAACGCCCAAATAAACTTCCCACAGCCAGCTTCTTGTCTCTGCTCTCCCTTTTGGGGACACCCAAAATAACACACTTCTGATTATCATCATTATTATTAACATCATCATGCTGTTTCATCATCTCAAATACTCCCTGCTAAAATTTTGCGAATTTTAAGCATTTGTGTGTATTTGGGTCTATTTTTGTACTATGTTGTTCTACTGATTTTTTTTAA
Organism: Rhinopithecus bieti; assembly: GCF_001698545.2. Lineage (NCBI taxonomy): Eukaryota > Metazoa > Chordata > Mammalia > Primates > Cercopithecidae > Rhinopithecus > Rhinopithecus bieti. The sequence continues at coordinate 1,367,310 of NW_016806990.1, read as the reverse complement.
AATTTTTCTGCTTAAAAAAATATTTTATTTTAGATTCAGGGAGTATGTGTGCAGGTTTGTTACATGGATATATTGTGTGATGCTAAGGTTTGGTCTTCTATTGAACCTGTCACCCAGATAGTGAGCATAGTATCCAACAGGTCATTTTTCAAGCCTTGCTCTCCTCCCTCCCTCCCCGCTTTTGGAGTCCCCAGTGTTCCCAGCATTATGTTCATGTGGTCCAAGGTTTAGCTCCCACTTAAAAATGAGAACACGTGGTATTTGTTTTTCTGTTTCTGAGTTAATTCACTTAGGATAGTGGCCTCTAGCTGCATCTGTGTTGCTGAAGAGGATGTGATTTCATTCTTTTTATGGCTGCATAGTATTCCATGGTGTGTATGTATCACATTTTCTTTAATCCACCATTGATGGGCACCTGGGTTGATTCCATGTCTTTGTTATTGTAAATAGTGCTGCAGTAAGCATGCAAGTGCAAGTGTCTTTTTGGTAGAATGATTTCTTTTCCTCTGGTTAGACACCAAGTAATGAGATTGATGGGTCAAATGGTAATTCTATTTTTAGTTCTTTGAGAAATCTCCAAACTGTTTTCCACAGTGGCTGTGGAATTTACATTCCTGCAAGCAGTGTATAAGCATTCCCTTTTCTCCTCAACCTTGCAAGCATCTGTTATTTTTTGATTTTTTAATAATAGCCGTTCTGACTGGTATGAAATGATAATCTCACTGTGATTTTGATTTACATTTCTCTGATGATAAGTGATGTTAAGCAGTTTTTTTGTTGGCCACACGTATGTTTTCTTTTAAGAAGTGTCTGTTCATGTCCTTTGCCTACTTCTTAATGGGGTTGTTTGCTTTTTTCTTGTTGATGTGTTTAAGTTGCTTATAGATTCTGAATATTAGTCTTTTGTTGGATGCATAGTTTGCAAATGTTTTCTCCCATTCTGTAAGTTGTCTGTTTACTCCATTGATAATTTCTTTTACTATTAGTTTTTAGTTTAATTAAGTCCTTATTGTCGATTTTTGTTTTTGTTACATTTGCTTTTGAGGACTTAATCATAAATTATTTGCCAAGGCCAATGTACGGTGGTAGAGTATTTCATAGGTTTTATTCTAGGATTCTTATAGGTTGAGGTCTTACATTTAAATCATTAATCTACCTTGAGTTTATTTTTGTATATGGTGAAAAGTAGGGATCCGGTTTCAACCTTCTGCATATGGCTAGTCAGCTATTCCAGCACTATTTATTGAATAGGGAGTCCTTTCCCCATTTTTGATTTTTGTCAACTTTGTCAAAGATCAGATGGCTGTGGGTTCATGACTTTATTTCTTGGTTTTCTATTCTGTTCCATTGGTCCATGTGTTTGTTTTGTACCAGTATCATGCTATTTTGATTACTGTAGCCTTATAGCATAGTTTGAAGTTGGGGATTGTGATGCCTCTGGCTTTGTTATTTTTGCTTAGTATTGCTTTGTCTCTCCAGGCTCTTTTTTGTTCTATATGAATTTTAGAATACTATTGTCTAATTCTGTGAGGAATGATATTGGTAATTTGATGGGAATTGACTTGAATCTGTGGACTGCTTTAAACAGCATGGTATTTTGACGATATTGATTCTTCCAGTCCATGAGCATAGAATGTTTTTGCATTTGTTTGTATCATCTATGATTTCTTTCACCAATGCTTTATAGTTCTCCTTGTAGAGCTCTTTCACCTCCTTGGCTAGATGTATTCCTAGATATATATATATATATATTTTTTGGATTCCACTGATATATATATATGTATATTTTGGAATTATATTTGCCTTATAACACAGTAATATATGTTAAAGTATGTTTACCTTTCAATTTTCCTCTTTTTCAAGATATTTGTGTCTCTTCTCAGTGATTTACTTATAAAATTCTAAATTAATTTTGTCTAGTTACAAAATATACCAGATTGTGATTACAATAAATTATTGCTGGTTTTGGATTAAATTTACATATTAATTATTACTGGAAGAATTGCACTTTAAAAATAATGTTGTTTCATTCAGAGACAAGATATATTTTCCTAAGTGTTCACGTATTACTATTATTTAATTTTCCTTATCTAAGTTCTGTGTTTTTCTTATATAATATATTCCTAGGTATCATTTTTATTTTGTTGCTATTACTAATTAATATTTTTTTTCAATTTGGATTTTAACTGATTGCTAATATAAAGAAAATCTGTTTTGTGATTTTTTTCTTTTATCTGGTTTCTTTGCTAAATTTTATACAGTTGTTATATTCATCTGTTTTATGCTGTTTGTAAAGACATACCTGAGAGTGGGAAGAAAAAGAGGTTTAATGGACTTACAATTCCACAAGGCTGGGGAGGCCTCAAAATTATGACAGTGGGCAAGGAGGAGCAAGTCACATCTTACATGGATGGCAGCAGGAAAAGAAAGAGAGAGAGAGCTTGTGCAGGGCAAATCCTATTTATAAAACCATCAGATCTCGTGAGACTTATTCACTATTAGGAGAACAGCGCAGAAAGACCCACCCCCATAATTCAATTACCTTCCACTGGGTCCCTCCCATGACACGTGGGAACTGTGGGAGTTACAATTCAAGATGAGATTTGGGTGGGGACACAGCCAAACCATACCAGTTGTATTAGCCCACTTTCACACTGCTATAAAGAATTGAGACTGGGTAATTTATAAAGGAAAGAAGTTTAATTAACTCACGGTTCCATGTGGCTGGGGAGGCCTCAGGAAAATGACAGTCATAACAGGAAGCAAAGGAAAAGCAAGCACCCTTTTCACAAGGCAGCAGGAGAGAGAGAGAGGAAGACAGCGAGGAATTCCATGAGCATGAGCCCACTGCAGCATTTCTTTAGCCATAAAATGAGTGCCTTTGTCAGAGGCAATGCTGTGTGGAATACCATGACAGTGGATAAGGCATTCCATGCATCCATGGATGGTAGTCTTGGCAGAGGCATTGCATGCAGAATAGGCAAACCCATATCCAGAGTAAGTGTCTATTCCATTGAGGACAAATCTCTGCCCTTTCTGTGATGGAAGAGGTCCAATACAATCAACCTGCCACCAGGTAGCTGGCTGACCACCCTGAGGAATGGTGTCACATCGAGGGCTCAGTGTTGGTGTCTGCTTCTGGCAAACTGAGCACTCAGCAGTGACCATAACCAGGTCACCCTTGGTGAGTGGAAGTTCATGTTGCTGAGCCCATGCATAGCCTCCTCCCTGACACCATGGTCTTTTGGTTCATGGGCCCACTGGGCAATGACAGGAGTGGCTGGGGAAAGAGGCTGAGTAGTGACCATAAAATGGGTCATCTTATCCACTTATTATTGAAATCCTCCTCTGTTGAGGTCACCCATTGGTGAGCACTCACACGGGATACAAATATCATCACAGTTTTTGATAACTCAAAGAGGTCCATCCACATACCTCTTCCCCAAATTTATTCACCACCAATTTTCTAATCATGCTTCTTCCAAGTCCCTGAGCATCCAGCCAAACCATTGGCTACCACTCATGAGTCAGTATGTAATCGCACATCAGGCAATTTCTCCTTCCATTCAAAGTGCACAAACAGGTGCACTGCTCGAAGTTCTGCCCACTGGGAAGATTTCCCTTCACCGCTGTCCTTCAGGAATGTCCTAGAAAGGGGCTATAGTGCTGCAGCTGTCCACTTTTGGATGGTGCCTGCATATCGTGCAGATCCATCTGTGAACCAGGCCCTAGACTTCCCTTCCTCTGTTAACTGGTCATAGGAAACTCCCCATGAGGCCATCGGTGCAGGCTAGGTAAGAGAAGGCAGGGTGGCAGGAGTGGAGACCATGGGTATTTGAGACATTTTCTCATGTAACTTACTCGTGCCTTCAGGACCTGTTCGAGCCTTTGGCAGGTCCAAAGAAACATCACAGCTGTCATCATAAATAAATTCTTATAACTTGTGTGTATGTGTATGTGATTTGGGGAACGAACTTAGCAGGTTGCCTTCAGAAAGATGCTAAGAGACCTTGAAGTGTGATCTAACTTGCTCCTTCCCCAGTGCTTGGTTCTTGAAGTACATTAAGTAAGCCTGAGCATTTGAATGTAACTACTTTAGTCATATATCTATGGGGATTATGTTGATGCCATCTTTCTAATGATAGAAGTCATGCAACAGAGCACAGAGAAAATCCTACTGGATTTCATAAGAAGCAGAACTCATTGTCGAGATATACAGAGATCATATCAGATGCTTTTTTTTTTAGAAGATGGGGTATGGGATAGATGTGAGTCTTTTCATGGTAGAGACTTGGCTTCTAGTTTGAGTTTTGGGACTAGCACACTAGGGGACGTTGAGCAAACTGCTTAACTTTTCTGGGTGATTTGTTTCTTCATATGGATGGAGACTGGGGAAACCATCTATCTAAGTTAAAATACCTCCAGCATTCTGTGATATTATGACAGTGATATTTTCAGCATTCTGCAAAGTCACGTGTAGTGTACCTACACGATGATGGGATTCCTACAGAAAGCAGGCCAGGGTAGTCATGGGAAAAATGGTATAGCAGGCAAGGTTGACCTTAGAGAGTCTTACTTCTCTTATCTCAAGCCCCCAACAGCAGCATACATTTTGCCTGGATCTACCCCTTTGGAGACAGCTTTCCACCTCAGACTTTCCAGTGGGCCCTTATTTGCTTCTTATGCTCTCTCCAAAACCATCTGTTCTGAGCCTCATCCAGTGCCTCACACAGAAGCAGTACAAACAGTAAGTATAGTCCTGGGCTAAGATTACTTTGGTTTATATCTTGGCCATATCATCTCTCAGTTGTATGGTACTGGGGAAATTGCGTCCCATTTCTGTACTCCTGTTTTTGTTTGTAAAATTGGGAGATGATGGTGTTTACCTCATAAGTATGTTGTATGCATCAAATGCATTAATATAGATAAACTTAGCACAGTTCCTGGTACATAGTCAATGGTCAAGATATATTAAATAAAATATAGAATTAAGACTCTTTGGAATGACTAGTGTAACCTGTTAATTAGCACTAATTACTCATGAATGTCTGCGGCTATACATTTTTCTTAACTCTGAACACAGATGTGCATTTTCCCATTTTAGTATTAAAGAAATGAGTGGTTTCCTGGGAGTTCCCAGCACCCTGGCTTACTACTGAGGCAGATGTATTGGGTGGGCATCCGTTCTGCAGCCCTCAAATCACACCCCAGAAGTCCCCTTTGCATCCCAAGCTGGCCCTCTGCATGGGCAGTTTGACAACCCTGGGAAGTCAGCACCCCTGACAAGACTGATTAAGAATTACTACAAATTACTACATTACTATACCACCACAGCCACATCTTATCACATCCTTTAAATGGTGTTGGGGTGGCAACTAGCTGTGTTTTCATGCACACCTTACTAGAGTCCTTTTTGGGCCCCTGAGGGAGATGTGAAAGCACAGAAGGACATCTATAATACAAGAATTTCCCTCTGCATCAGTCTTTAATATTTCTCTCTGTTGATCTCTATACTGCATTTTATGCTTCTATTGACCTGAAATGATAGGTAAAACCAAGGCTTTGGATTGGTATACTTTTTTGTTTTGAAGTAATATTCTACATATCAGAAGCTGATTATATAACTGTTCAAAGAAACTGCTGTCCAAGTGTTGCATGGAAAGCCTGGATTTCTTTTTCAACTGTCATGTACTTCCTTTTAATGAAATTGTAGGATAATGTTCTTTTTTCTGGTTAGACTCAGACAATCATAGGGAATACAAACAAAACAAAACAAAAAAACAAGAATCAATCTTTTACCAGTGTCCTGCTTTGCCCCCTCTAGTGGGTCTGACAGTCAGGAATTTGTAAAAGGTTTGGCATTATGTGTACAAGAATTTTTTCACATGACAGGCATTTTCTACTGAGTCCACTTGGCATCTTTAAACATCACTATTGAGCCAGTGCCAAGTGTCAGTGGAAATGGTCAAACTCAGACATCTGAATGGTTTGGTTCAATAACCCACAAGGCTTTTCTTATAAAACTCCAGCCTGGTCAATAATTGGTTTCAAAAGAAATCATGTACTTGATTAACTAGGACTTTTTAAAATAAAGAAGTTACAGTAAATAATTTAGAAAGCAAAATAAGAGATAGGCACATGGAACATTTCTGTCTGGACCAGAGTAAGATTCAGAATCCAGAGTGCAGCTCAAAAAGCCAATATCTTACTGAAGTTACCAAGAACAGCTGCACTGTGTAGCAGATTTGGACTAATAATGAGCACTATCTGGTATTGCTTTTCCTTGTAAGATTGGTATATTTGTTTTCTATTCTTATTGAGGGCAGAGTGTCCTGGCTATTAAAGATTGCTTTTTGTATCAAATGAATAACTAGAATAATTTCTAAGAACCTCCAGTGAGTTACTAACCGTGCACATGGCCACATGTCTTCTATAGGAAAAAGCTCTTTCTGCTATTTGCACATGTTCATGAAATATTTCTCCATTCTATTTTCTCTGACTTTTTTCTGTATCTTTTATTTACTTACAATAAGAAACATGTCTTTCATTTAAGGAACAATTAAACAACATTAGACAAAAAAAAAAAAAAAAAAA
>NW_016806990.1:1356244-1360637 GCF_001698545.2 Rhinopithecus bieti | reverse complement strand
AAAAAAAAAAAAAAAAAAAAAAAAGCACAAGGTAAGATGTCTGTGTGTGAAAGAGACATTAAAATATCAACTTCAAACAGCACGGGGGAGAAAACAGTATGTTTCCCATTTCTTTTCCAAAACAAAGGAAGTAAGAAATTCTTTCATGGTTTTTATTTGTTTTTCAAATCACACTGTCCTCAACTTTTAGAATAATAATCTTCCTTGACAGTCATTTAATAATTGTGAGTGATCTATGACTTTATTATAAAGTACTCATCTAATGATCTATTTCCTTTACCCCAGGGGCCAAGTACAAAGCTAGAGAATTATCTTGGTGATACTTTTAATAACTTCCTGTGGGATTGCAAGCTCTAACTGCAGCAGACTCTGCAAAGGAGTTAATCATGTAATTTCACAGATTAGACACCACAGGGTTACTAATGAGAAACTTCAGTTTAGTGATAAACTTTTTTTTTCCAGGAATATTTTGAGAGGCCTGTAACCTTTGGCTGACACCCAGCAAGGCTATTAGTTTAACCATGGGATGCACTACCAAATGCACGAGAGTCAGCAGAACCTCTTTTCTGGAAAGTTGACTGTAAGAATAGTTTTGTTAAAGAGACTTCAGAAACAGATGGGATGGACAAAAGGGAGGGAAAAAAAGGCAAGCATAAAAAAAAGAAACTTATCAACTTCCGTTGGTTGGCATAACTTCAGCTTCCAGTGTCTTTTCAACCATATGCTCATGATGGAAACCGCAGTTCACATTTAAATGTCATGCTGCCCTCTGTTCCATAAACATGTATCATCCATCACTAAATATTTAGATCTGAATTGTTGGAGCTGAGCTCTGTGCCAGGGGTAGGGGGATTAATTCCTTTCAAGGCACTCACATGATGGATCTTCCACTGAAGTAAACATCCGAGAAGAGCTCACACTAAAGCCATAAACTATATAAATAAAGTTTAAAGTTTAATTAAGTTAACATTATTTAAAGTGGTTGTCATATTTTATGGCAAACTTTTGTGTTTATTTTGTATGACTCCTAATAAATAGCCCCTCCTAATCAGACAAAAGGCACAGCTAGGTTAAAGTCAAGGGCTCCAAACTTAGGGCCAGAAGAACATGACTGAGTTGGGGGTAACGCAACATTTTCCCATTATGCTTTTTTTTCCCCCCAAAAACCGGTATGTTAGCTGGACACTGAGTCAGTATCCTGTACAGGCAGAATGTTTCAAAATCCTTTAAGGGTTTATCAACTGGACTGTGGGGAGACAATATACTCATATAGATAAGAACACAGGAAGGCAAATAAAAGTGAACAACAATTTTCATTTTATTTTACTATTTTTAGTTCTCATAATAATAAAAATTGTAAGGATAATAGCTAATTCAAATAAGTTCATATTGGCTTATGAGCATCTTACAATTATTTATTTATTTATTTATTTATTTTTTAAGGTAGGATCTCCCCTGTCACCAAGGCTGGAGTGCAGTAGCGTGATCATGGCTCACTGCAGCCTCGAACTCCCAGGCTTAAGTGATTCTCCCATCTCAGCCTTCTGAGTAGCTAGGACTACAGGCATGCACAACCATGCCTGGCTAATTTTTTATTTTTTCTAGAGAGAGGGTTTTTCCATGTTGCCCAGGCTGGTCTCGAACTCCTGGACTCAAGTTCAAGCTATCCTCCCCACCTGGCCTCCCAAAGTGCTAGGATTACAGGCTTGAGCCATAGTGCTTGGCCTTGAAATAATTTTTTAACAGATAAATCACTTAATTGTACATAACTCCTACTCCTCAAAAGTCAGTATTCTAGGGCACCCGATTTTTGTCCATTAATATTAAATAGGGAAGTTGTTAATAATACACTTTCATGTGTGATGAATACGATGTTTAAGGAGAAAGAGCAAGTAAAAACAAGAGGATTTCCTATGGCGAAGAGTCAAAGCACAGCTGCCTCTCAGTAAGGACTTTTTCCTGTGCAAGAGCTTCCTCAACACGACACTGAGAGCCCCATTTCTTCCCATAGAAAGAAATCCCTATTCAAAGAAATATTTAAAGCTAGAAGAAAAAGTTTAGAGTTAGGTAAACCTTTAGCTTAACCCTGGCATTTTGTAAGAAGAAAACTGAGGCTGAGAGAAACTAATTGTCCAAGTTCACATAGTTAACTGGTAGCAAAATAGGCCTAGAACATGTCTCCTAATGCCCACGTTACTGCTTTCATACCCATAATACTCACCAAATAATGCAGATCTTTGCAGAGGAAGTTCATGGTAGGTATTATTGGCAGTCTTTGAGAAGATAAATTGAGAAAGCTGTGAAGATTGTAATAATATATTTGATGGTTCTTAGGATACATATATTTGGAGACTGGATTACTTGGAGCAAGGTACTTAATCACTGAGTTTCAATTTCTGCAAAGTATAAAATGCAGGTACTGTGAAGGTTAGAGGCAGCATTTGCAAAGTGCATCCAGCATATACACAGCAGACACCAGTGGCACCAGTGATCATGGGCATCGCATCCACACTTTAGAAGCTACATATGAAGGACAAAGTGTCTTTCCAAATGATTAAGTTGCTGCCATGCTGAGGATTATTTCATTTATTTTGCTAAATTGTGGCTCACATTTATTTTTTGATATTCCACAATCTTTTTTTATATACAGAAACAAAAAATCTAAATCAATTTGTTTTTTGGAGTAAAAATATGTGTTATATCAAATGAGAAAATACATGGTATCAAAATGTTTATTATCACTAGGACTAGAGTTTGAAATTTTAATGAACTGACAAAAATTTTTAAAACACACTGCTTTGGCCGGGCGTGGTGGCTCACGCCTGTAATCCCAGCACTTTGGGAGGCTGAGGTGGATGGACCATGAGGTCAGGAGATCGAGACCATCCTGCCTATCGTGAAACCCGGTCTCTACTAAAAAAAAAAAAAAAAAAATACAAAAAATTAGCCGGGCGTGGTGGTGGGCGCCTGTAGTCCCAGCTACTCAGGAGGCTGAAGCAGGAAAATGGCGTGAACCCGGAAGGCAGAGCTTGCAGTGAGCAGAGATCAAGCCACGCACTCCAGCCTGGGCGACAGAGCGGGACTCCACCTCAAAACAACAACGACGACAACAACAACAAAAAACACTTTTAAGCAAAACACAAAATTCATTTCATTCTTTTCTGTAGAGAAAATGTCTCTTTTTTTAGCATTTGGCATATTTAAATGTGGTGATTAATCATACAGCAAATGAATTAGGAAATTAACAAACTTCAATTATAGTATACATATATTTTAGACAATTGGTAAAAGAAGACTAAAAGAAAAAACTTACTGATAACAATATAAAAACTAAAACTATTTCAAGGACCTAAATCACTACATACAAACTCTCTCCTTTTAAAATTTTTATTTAGTTTCTTTCAAGTTCATACATTATTCTGAATGTGAATTTTCACTTCTCTCCATATTTCTACATAGTTCTCTTCATCAAAAACAATGAAACTATTGCACTTTTCACATGAATATATCACAGTCTGCTGAATCACTCCTCTGGAGATTACATGCTTCGTGAAATAAACATGCGATTAAAGGGAAAAGAAATGAAATTATACTTCTACACTAAAAGAAAATTTAATGAAAACATTACGCCAAGGCAGATGATTTTATGAAAACTTGCATGCAAAATAATAACTCTAGTTGAATTATTCACTATTTTAACATCTAGTAGATATATTATGAGATCTATTTGAGGATATATTTAAAATTTACTAAAACAAACATGGTAAAGCATAACTCTACTCACCTGTTGGGTGCTATGGTGTTTATCTTTTATAAAAAGTATTTCACTGGATAATTCTAATGGTTTAACATTCCTTATTAATTTGCATCTTCTAAAATTATCTTTATTTTTCTGCTGTCTTTGAGTCATATACATTTATAAATACATATACATTTATACCTACAAATAGCTAGACTGAGGAAATTAACACTATTTGTTACCTTCCTAGGGGTAGGAAAAAAATCAATTCAAATAAGGTAATTTGTTTATATTTAGTATTTTCCTTTATTTATTTATTTTTTTGGAGGTAGGGTCTCACTCAGTTGCCCAGACTGGAGTACAGTGGAGCAATCATGGCTTACTGCAGCCTTGACTTCCCTAGCTCCAGTGATCCTCCCACTTCAGCCTCCCTAGTAGCTGGGACCACAGAAACATACACCACCATGCCTGGCTAATTATTTTTATTTTTATTTATTTAATTTTTCAAGACCAGGTCTTGCTCTGTCATCCAAGCTAGAGTGCAGTGGTGCAACCACAGTTCACTGCAGCCTATATTTACTATTTTCAATAGATGGATGACCAAACTGTCCATAGAGAAATTTTAACAAATATGTAAAAAAAAAAAAAAAAAAA
>NW_016806990.1:1341707-1355083 GCF_001698545.2 Rhinopithecus bieti | reverse complement strand
CCTCTATAAAAAAAAAAAAAAAAAATACAAAAAATTAGCCGGGCGTGGTGGTGGGCGCCTGTAGTCCCAGCTACTCAGGAGGCTGAAGCAGGAAAATGGCGTGAACCCGGAAGGCAGAGCTTGCAGTGAGCAGAGATCAAGCCACGCACTCCAGCCTGGGCGACAGAGCGGGACTCCACCTCAAAACAACAACGACGACAACAACAACAAAAAACACTTTTAAGCAAAACACAAAATTCATTTCATTCTTTTCTGTAGAGAAAATGTCTCTTTTTTTAGCATTTGGCATATTTAAATGTGGTGATTAATCATACAGCAAATGAATTAGGAAATTAACAAACTTCAATTATAGTATACATATATTTTAGACAATTGGTAAAAGAAGACTAAAAGAAAAAACTTACTGATAACAATATAAAAACTAAAACTATTTCAAGGACCTAAATCACTACATACAAACTCTCTCCTTTTAAAATTTTTATTTAGTTTCTTTCAAGTTCATACATTATTCTGAATGTGAATTTTCACTTCTCTCCATATTTCTACATAGTTCTCTTCATCAAAAACAATGAAACTATTGCACTTTTCACATGAATATATCACAGTCTGCTGAATCACTCCTCTGGAGATTACATGCTTCGTGAAATAAACATGCGATTAAAGGGAAAAGAAATGAAATTATACTTCTACACTAAAAGAAAATTTAATGAAAACATTACGCCAAGGCAGATGATTTTATGAAAACTTGCATGCAAAATAATAACTCTAGTTGAATTATTCACTATTTTAACATCTAGTAGATATATTATGAGATCTATTTGAGGATATATTTAAAATTTACTAAAACAAACATGGTAAAGCATAACTCTACTCACCTGTTGGGTGCTATGGTGTTTATCTTTTATAAAAGTATTTCACTGGATAATTCTAATGGTTTAACATTCCTTATTAATTTGCATCTTCTAAAATTATCTTTATTTTCTGCTGTCTTTGAGTCATATACATTTATAAATACATATACATTTATACCTACAAATAGCTAGACTGAGGAAATTAACACTATTTGTTACCTTCCTAGGGGTAGGAAAAAAATCAATTCAAATAAGGTAATTTGTTTATATTTAGTATTTTCCTTTATTTATTTATTTTTTTGGAGGTAGGGTCTCACTCAGTTGCCCAGACTGGAGTACAGTGGAGCAATCATGGCTTACTGCAGCCTTGACTTCCCTAGCTCCAGTGATCCTCCCACTTCAGCCTCCCTAGTAGCTGGGACCACAGAAACATACACCACCATGCCTGGCTAATTATTTTATTTTATTTATTTAATTTTCAAGACCAGGTCTTGCTCTGTCATCCAAGCTAGAGTGCAGTGGTGCAACCACAGTTCACTGCAGCCTATATTTACTATTTTCAATAGATGGATGACCAAACTGTCCATAGAGAAATTTTAACAAATATGTAAAAAAAAAAAAAAAAAAAAGCGTCCACAAAACTCTGCTTTTTTTCCCACTGTGCTGCTTAGTTAAAAAAACAAAACAAAACAAAACAAAAAACCTTTCATTGATTCATACCTAACCTCATCCAACTAGGCTTTGAGAAGTGTGGTTTCCAATGCTCATAAATTGGTGACCTAGAAGGCACACTGGAGTGTGAGTTAATTTCATTAATGTACTCTGAAGGAAAGCGCATGTGCAGCTAGTATTTCCAAACCCCTTATTTGTCTAAACAATTCCCCTCACTGAGTTATTTATACATTATGTGGTGGAACTAGAGTGGGTGCGAAAGGTAGAGTCAGATGAGAACCTTTCGAGATGTAACTCACAGGTAGTAAATCCTAGGCTTTTATCAAGGACACTCTTCAGCAAGCAGAATATCCATGCAGAATCAAAGGCTTTCAGAACAGAACAAGTTGGATAGTGAAGACTTACACTCTTAAGCCTTAGCTATTTTCCAAAACATTTATTACTAATACATCAATTTATTCCACAAATATTTGTTGACTAACTCCTGTGCAGTTAATGAGATCTAGTGAAAAGTAGACTTTCTCTATCTTCTAGCTGGGATGAAAAAGTCTTTTAGGATTCCTTGTGAATCTTACATCAACACACACACACACACACACACACACACACACAGAAACAATGCATGCATTTTAAAAATGTGTGTGTAAATGTATATGCATATGTTTGGTCTTAATAAAAGATTCATATTAATTGGTTTTTAAGTAAATTGCATATGTATTTGCAATCTACGTAAACACGTATCATTCCATGTCTTTTGGCTTTATTGTATCTCATGACAGAAAAGACGGGTGAATGAGATTAAATCGGTAAAACAATCAATCCAGAAATATCACCAACTCTTCAGTTTATCAGTTCTAACTAAAAAATATGGTTTTCATTTTAGATAAGGGTTGAACGAACGAGGATAATAGGAAACGACTTTGCTTTTTTTTAGCCAGAATGCCTCACAAAGAAAGTTCAAGGAAGAGTCTGTAAATTAGTACAAATAAGGATGTTATTTCATCTACATCACAAAGCCACTGACTTAATAGCCCACTTTCAAGTGTAGACATTAGTCATTTCACTATATTCTATCCAAACTATAAGCCATAACATTTCTAACTCATTAAAATGTAAATATCAATGGAAAGTCACTATGCTTCCCTGATAAAATAGTTCTTAACTTAGTTGTGTTTTGAAATTATTTTCATATTCAGTATATAACTTCTATGTAACTGTATTATTAATAAACTCATAACCCAGGTGATAACAAAGTCCCAGACCTTTATCTATGTAGCTTGTTGAAAGCTTGGCATTGTCATAGGGCTACATATTGTTTAAATATAAAACTAGCAAGTGTGCTTTGGTAAGGTACAGGTTGGGAATATGAAGGTGGAAACTGTCCTTTGAGGATCTTGAAACAGCAGGCCATCATTTATAATATAAAGCCATAGATTTAAATAATTATAAAAATAATTTTATGTAACAAGTCATTAATATCATAAAAGTTAAAAAGCATAAAGCTGAAACAAGGAATTTAGTCGAAAAAAGCACACGCATTCAACTTGAGCCAGCATGATCATTTTACACTGTTATCATTAGCTCCAAAACTGAGAGGAAAAAAAATCTCGACTGTAGTCAGAGATAAGAATTAGAGAAACAAAATTTCAAATTTTAGTAGTAAATATGACATTGTCAGTATGATTGGTTTCGTTTGATTAGAAAACAACCCAAAAGAGATACATTGATTCTTGAAAAACACCTCCATTCCACTTCAAAACTGGCTGCACATTGGCAGTAGGAGAAGTAATGTCACCAGAACATGTAATCATTAAGTATATACAATTGAGAAAAGCACCTGAGTGACAGAAATGAAGCTAACTGGCAGAGAGCTATGTCCACAGTTATTTGTTGATTATATTTTAATTAGCAATTTGTCAGATGTAATCATCATTATCCCAACAATAAGAAACATTAGAAACCTACCAGTGCTTGGTAGAACATATACCTCTCTCTTGTTCCCCAACAACTCTGAATGAGAGGTTTATTATCTCTATTTCACAGATGAAGAAAACGATGCCCAGAGTGAGTATGAAACTTTCCAAGGTCGTAGTAAGTGACAAAGGTGTGACACTAACTCAGACTGATACGATATACAGTCAGGTTTGTTCCATCACACTATGCCATAAACACTATAAATATGTTATAAAATGTGGTTTTACAAATTTTTAGGAGAAAAACAACCCCATTAAAGAATGGGCAAAGGACATGAACAGACACTTTTCAAAAGAAGACACACATGCAGCCCACAAGCATATGAGAAAAAGTTCAGTATCACTGATCATCAGAGAAATGCAAATCAAATTCACAATGAGAGACAATCTGTATTAGTCTAGTCTCACACTGCTATGAAGAACACCAGAGACTGGGTAATTTATAAAGGAAAGAAGTTTAATTAACTCACAGTTCTGTATTGCTGGGGAGGCCTCTGGAAACTTACAATCATGGCAGAAGGCAAAGAAGAAGCAGCCACCTTCTTCACAGGGTGGCAGGACAGAGTGAGTGCAAGCAGGGTAAATGCCAGATGCTTATAAAACTATCAGATCTTGAGAGAATTCACTCACTATTATTAGAATAGCATGGAGAAAACCACCCCCATGATTCAATTACCTCCACCTGGTCCTGTCCTTGACATGTGGGGATTATGGGGATTGTAATTCAAGATGAGATTCGGGGGGAACACAAAACCAAATCATATCACCATCTCACACCAGTCAAAATGGCTACTACTAAAAAATAATTAAAAAATCACAGATGCTGGTGAGGTTGCAGAGAAAAGGAAACACTCATACACTGTTGGTGGGTGTATTAGTCCTTTCTTATGTTGCTATGAAGAACTACCTGAGACTGGGTAATTTATGAAGTAAAGAGGTATGACTGACTAACAGTACCACATGCTGTTCAGGAAGCATGGTTGGGGAGGCCTCAGGAAACTTACAATCATGGTACAAGGCAAAGGGGAAGCATACACATCTTTGTATGGTGCCGAGAGAGCAAGTGAGCGAAGGGGGAAGTGCTACACACCATTAAAGAACCAGATCTTGAAAGAACTTCATCATAAGAACAGCAAGAGGGAAGTCCGCCTCCATGATTCCATCACTTCCCACCAGGCCCCTCCTTCAACACATGGGGATTACAATTCTACATGAGATTTGAGTGGGCACACAGAGCTAAACCATATCAGTGGGAGTGTAAATTAGTTCAATCATTGTGGAAAGCAGTATGGCAATAGCTCAAAGAGCTAAAAACAGAACTACCATTGGACTCAGCAATCCCATTACTGGGTATATAACCAAAGGAATATAAGTCATTCTACCATAAAGACACATGCACGTGAGTGTTCATTGTAGCACTATTCACAATAGCAAAGATTATTGTGAACAGTGAATAGGAATCAACCTACATGTCCATCAGTGACATATTGGATAAAGAAAATGTGGTACATATACAAGATGGAATACTATGCAGCCATAAAAAAGAGCAAGGTCATGTCTTTTGGGGGAACGTGGATGGAGCCGAAGTCCTATCTATGTTCCATCCATTATCCTTAGAAAACTAACACAGGAATAGAAAAGCAAACACTGCATGTTCTCACTTACAAGTGGGAGCTAAATGATAAGAACTTATGCACACAAAGAAGGGAACAACAGTCACTGGGGCCTACTTGAGGGTGGAGAGTGGAAGGAGGGAGAGGAGCAGAAAACATAACCATTGGGTCCAAGGCTTAGAACCAGGGTGGTGAAATAATCTTTACAACAAACCCCCGTGACGAGCTTATCTGTATACAAAACCTACACATGTACCCCCAAAACTAAAATATAAGTTAAAAAAATAAAGAAAATAGAAACTTGCCCAAGATCATTCACCTTGTAAGTGGTGGAACTGAGGTTTTAAACCCAGGAATCTTGTTCCCAAGGCACTGTGCTATGTTGCCTGGTTGGAGAAGTTTAATAAACTTCTATGAGCGAAAAAAGTAAATAAAATAAAATGTGGTTTTAAAGGAAATACTGAACTTGTTTCAATTGCATCTCCATTTTTATTTCCCAGGAACCAAGCTAAGTTTTAGCTTAAACTGTAAAAGAGTTGAACTGAAATAAAAACTCAAAAGGGGCTTACTTGGCAGAAGTGTTGATAGGAGAATTTTGAGGGAAGAGTTGTGGTAGATGATTCAAAAAATGACCACCGATCCTTCCCATCCCTGCATTCATGCTCCTTGCAAAGTGACTTTGTAACTACACCCATCAAGAGATGAAGTCTGTTTCTCCATCCGTTGAATCTAATCTTGACAGTGTGACCTACTTTGGCCACAGACATGGAAAACGTGACACAAGCAGAGGTTTGCCCTCTTGCTACTGGAGACAGTTCCACTTCAGCATGAGGAAGCCCAGACTAGCCTGAAGCAGAGGCTACACAGGGGAGGACTCAGGCACCCTGATGGGCAGAGAGCCTGCCCACTGCCAGCCTATGAGTGACAGCGCCTGCCACAGCCAAGGTGCCAACTGACTGCAATGAGCCCAGGTGAGAGCAGCAGAACTGCCCCACTGAAAGCCAGATTTCTGAACCGGAGAATCATGAGCTAATTCAATGTTTTTATCCAAATCAAAGTTTCACAGTAGTTAGTTAAAATAGCAAATTCTATAAGAAGTTAATTTAAACAAGTACAGAATCCTTAATCAAATTTTCCTGTAGAGACAATAAATTTGAATTGAGCAATGTAAAATTTTTCATGTTTGATCTCACTTCATGATCAAGCACTGTATTTGGTACATGGCTTGGTTGCTATGGAATAATTTTCCTCTGAAGAAAGTTAACTGACTTCTTTAGTAATGAAACATAAGATTCTAGTTTCACAAGCATCCTGCTTCTGGACTGGAGAGACTTGGCTCAGATACTATTTTCAAAACGGTCTCTGCAGCCAACTAAATGGTGTATAGTCATCAGGCCACATTATAACTTTCAGGAGCCCTAGTCCCTTTGCCTGTACAGGCAACTTCCTTCATAAAAAATACTGATAGTTATGGTTTATGACTGCATTGGTATAAAGATGAATATACTCGTATTACATATTAAAGCCTTTTTTTTTTTCAACTTAAAAGTTTGGTTTTGTTTTCTTCTGACTTTAAAAGAAAATAAAATAGTTTTCATTGTTTCCTAAAAAGATTGTGGGTCCTGGGCACTGGGCTTATTGTGTCTAATGAATAAGTTAACTTAGCCAAATATTTTAAAGATCAGCTGATTTACTTCTTCTTCCTTCCAGATCTTCAGAGCTGCTGTTTTATAACCATGGTTGAGAAGGTGTGTATATGTGTGTGTGTGTGTGTGTGTGTGTGTGTACGTGTGTTTTGATAGTGGCCTCCTTTTATGACTGAAGTAAGTAAGCCACCCCTCTAGTTTCTCCCACATCCATGTTTTACAACATAGGGGCACCCTGCATAAAGGCAACTATATAGAGATTGCAGAGGACGTAACCATTCATATCCTACAATGGCCACAAAAAAAAAAAAAAAAAAAAAAAAACACTAGGGAATCTTTAGTATAAACATTAATAGTTTCCCACATCTTTGTTTAGAGAATAGCCCAAGGATTTCTAAACTTGTAGATCTTATTCATTCCAGAACTGTTTCACTTATGGCCACATAAATCTTGATCCTTTAGAAGTTCCAAGATTAAGACTCTTTGGAAACTAGAATTGCAGAGAACTCACAGGTGATCCATGTAAAGCAAATCTGCTTTGGCCTATTCAGGAGACATACCATTTGCTGAGATAGTTTTAGTCTAGCTCTCACATCAGTTATAAAGAATAGAGACTTGGGGCTGGGCGTGGTGACTCACACCTGTAATGCCAGCACTTTGGGAGGCTGAGGCAGGCAGATCATGAGGTCAGGAGATAGAGACCATCCTGGCCAACATGATGAAATCCCGTCTCTACTAAAAATACAAAAATTAGCTGGGTGTGGTGACATTCACCTGTAATCCCAGCTACTTGGGAGACTGAGGCAGGAAAGTTAGTTGAACCAGGAAGTTGGAGGTTGCAGTGAGCTGAGATCATGCCACTGCACTCCAGCCTAGCCAGAGAACAAGACTCTATCTCAAAAAAAAAAAAAAAAAAAAAAGAATAGAGACTTGCTTAAGAAACAAGGAGAGTTTGGTGGTAACAATTATAGTATTCTTGTTGTTTAATGAGGTTGCATTGTTTTCTTCTGTTTACAAAGAAAAGACATATTCAATGTAGAAAATTTAAATAATTGTTCTTTTGTAAAATAAAAAATGAAGACTAAGAAAAGTTACATACAGGGCTGACAGCCTAGATGTGTCTGAAAGTGTAAGGTTTTATGTAATTTTTTCTCTACCTACAAGCACATTTAGGTGGCATTTTATTTTTTTAATGTATTTCATTTTAAATCTGGTTATATAAAAAGCTCAACCCTCCAACATGTTCCAAAGTGAAAAAGTAACCATTTTAAAGAAAGTTTCCATGAGAGCTACAAGAGAGTATGGCTTACATTTCCTTATAAGTTTTAGATTTCCATATCATCTCACATATTGCCTGGCGTATAAATTAAAAAATAGCCCACTATTCACAACTGTCCTCCTCTGTTCATGCCCGCCTTTAAAATTAAAAGACTATAAAACAATAACCATACATCTCCCATGATGTAAAAGAACCCAGAAATTCATCTCAGTCATACCTCACAGGTCTCCAGTTTATCAGGATCTTCAATTTATTGACCTCTGTGTTTTGTCACCATCTATTGACCCATCTGACTTACCTTCTGTTCCCCAGAGCCTGGTGTCCAGGTTACATCATTTTCATTGGCAGTAATCATAACCTTGTCTTTGCTCAGACACTGGTTCCTCAGGGTCGCATGCTCTGACATGCAAAGCCCAGAGGTTGAAATGAGAATGGAGTGCAGGGAGCACATTTTGCAATCTTCCTCCTTTCTCTTCTCCTCTCTCTAGGAGTACTTGAGAAAGCCCTATATAAACACAACATTAAAACAAGTCTAGTTTTATATATTGCCTCTTATTGCCCCTAGAAGCTACTGAAATGCCTTAGAAACTAAAATATGCTCACATAAAAACTGTCCTCAAGGCTCCCTTTCCCTCTTAGAAGTGTCTCAAATCTGCAAATTCAGGTTTGGAAGATATCATGGAAGTCTATTGCACAGTGAGTCATGTGGTACCCAGAAGCAGAGAAATTCTCATCACCTGTTATGGAAGCACCTTCCAGCTGCCACAGCCAAACTAGTAATAGAAAGGTGGGCATCATCTCAATGCACACGCTCAGAGACCACTTATTCATTGCATTGTCTTCACATCTTACAAGTTCTTGTGCATAGGTCATCCCAAGGTCTATAAGGCATCTTCATTGTTCTGGGCAGGTGCAGATGCTTTGGTGACATGAACTTAGGCAAGGTTAAACAGCAAAGAAAGTGCAGCTTGTGTCTGTGGCTCTCAGTTCAGGATGATGCTGTGGACCATGGGTTCTGAGGTCAGTAACAGAAATCAGTGGTGTTCCCTCCCTTACCAACCCACCTCAATTCAGTCAGTCCCTAACTCCCTGGGTCCTCAGCACTCCACAGCCGGTTGGAACAGATTGATCAGACCCACTTATTTGTTGATTTTGTGATTTTTGAGTCCTTTCTCCAACTACATTATAAACTCTGAGGCTTGTCCCTGGATGGCCTTATCTCCTCTCCCACAGGACTTCAGTCTTCACATGTGGCCATTCTCGTATATTTGCCCAAATGCATGTCAGTCATCAGCACATGGATGTCCCACATGGCCCTCAAATGCAATGTCTAAAACAGAACTTACCATTGTTTCTAACCTTCAGGCCCTGACTCTACTCCCCCATTTGCTATCTTAGGGAACAGCATTCAGACCAGAAACATGGTTGTCATGTTGACTCCTCTGACTCACTCCCCATTGCCATAAGTCATTGACACTCTTATTGCTTTAATAATTCTTCACTCAGTGCCTTTCTTTCTACTCATATTGATAGGACTGAGGAACTCATCATCTCTTGTCTGAGTTGCTGCAGCAGCCTCCCAGCCACTTCTTACATCCTTGTCTTGATTTCCCAAACCAAGCAACACGTTGTTGGTGGGCTATTTTTCTAAAACAGAAATCTGATTATGCAGCACTCCTACTTAAGATAATTCAATGATTTCTTCTTCACCTATAGCCATCATTCACAGATAAGAAGCTCCAGGAGGACCATGGTGCATCTTCTTAAAGATTAATTTATTTGAAGGTAAACAATTCAAAGTCTACTGAAATTGATATAATATAGAGTAAGTTACAAAATTCACATTCGTTTTAAAACCCAGAAGCTCCAGAAATTTTAACATGAGCAACAACCATTTCAGGTGATGGTCCTCTATCTTCAGAGGATAAATACTTGCTCACATTTGCTGTTAGGAGTAATATGATTTAAAAAGGGATAATTAATGGATAAGATCCAAATTCCTTAACGTGGTTTATAAAGTTTATTTTGATCTAGCCCTCCTTGTCTTCTCAGCTTCGTAAGTGTCTTCTTAGGCCTCACCCAAGCACTTATCTGACTAACTCCTAGTTGTCATTACCTCTCAGGCATAGCTTCATCAGAAAATCTTCCTTCTTTCCTCCTTACCCAATCCGGTTTTAGACTTCCCTTCTCTACAATCCACCAGTAACCTGGGCCTACTTCTATCATAGCCCCTTCCACATTGCTTTGATGTTGTGGTTTTCTTATGTGATTCTTCCATTAGACTGTAAGCACCCTAAAGGTAAGGGTCATACAACTTTGAAAGTTCAGTGCCTAAGATAGTATAGAGTACACAGTAGGTGCTCAGTGAAGCTTGTGATTACTTGAATAATCACCCTCCACAGAGCACAACACAGGCAATCAATAGATATTTAATTTAACGATTGATAATCAGAAAATAGACATTTCTCATTAATTCTTTCCCTTTCCTTTTGAACATTCATAATGTTCCACCACTAATTCTTAAAACCCAAGTTCCCACCCTCTAATCACAACCTCCTGTTGCGAGGAGGGATTGCTGAAGGGAGTCAGATAAGGCACAGATCAATGCCTCTGCAAATTGATCCTTCTCAGTCCCAAGTGGGACTTCTTCGTCATCTGGCAACCTTTTAAACTGTCTTTTTCCCTCAGTGGATATTTCAAATATTCACCACTCTCATTGATTCCACCGACATTTCAGTACGCAAGTTCACTCTCTAATTCATAGTTTATCCTCAACTTTTGCCCTCCCTTTAAAGCACTGGCAGATTCATCTTTATCTTGTGTGTTCTCCTGTTTTCTTTTCCTTTTATGGGAAAAGTTATCCACTTCTCTTCAAGAGCCTGCCCTCCAGGCTCTAGGTCCCAATAATCACCTGATAGCAAATTCCATGAATGCTTCGCCTTATGTATTCCGCGTGGCCATCTGTTGCATTTGACATCATTACTGATCTTTTGCCATTGGACGTCCCCTTGGTTTGAGTGATAGATTATCTTACTCTTCAACTCTTTGTCCTTTGTGCACTGTTTTCTAGAGTTCCATCCTTTGCTGTTCTTTCTTTACCCATATTCTCTCAATAATCCTACTCTGAAGGATTTAATTGCAAGTGATAAACTAATATTGGCCAGATTTGTATATCTGTCATACAGCTCCTAGACATCTCAACATAGAAGCTTTATGGAGATTTCAAACTCAAAAATCAATAGCTTGTCATCTTTATCTCATCTTTCCTCTTCTAATGCCCTTAAAGTTCTCTTTGTCCTGTGTTTCCTCTCTGGGTGAATTGGCAGCATCATCAAGTTGCCCAAGTCAGAAACCTGGGAGCCATGTCACAACATCCTTTCTTAATGTTGATGAAGAGCTCTTGACAATTCTTCCTCCTAATCTAATCTCGGTTTTTCCCACCCTCTTTAATCCAGCTGCCAATGCTCCTGCCTGGTCCTCACCAGCTCTCACATGCTGTGTTACAACAGACCCTAATTGTCCCCCTTTCAGACCTCACCTCTCCCAATGCACTGCTTTTACAGCTGCCAGTGTTGGTTCTCTGAGTCAGCCCAGATATTGCTTCCTGTACAAACTCTTGCAACACCATTCCCTGGGCAGATATAGCTGCTTTCTCTGGTATGAATCTGAGACCTAGTACAGCATATAGTTCTCCTGCAATCTTTTACTTTGTTGCATTCTTTCATGTTCTGCTTTTTTCATTTTCTCTCTTCCACTTAATCGTGAGCTCTTTGATTACAGGAGTTGTATCTTTCTGAATTACTTAATAAACATTTATCGGATGAAATGTTTATTGAGTAAATTCTTCCAATTCTTTACCTTTTTCCACTTAATTTCACTGTTATTGTGTTTTATTTAGAGGTAGTAGAGTGTAGCGTTTAAAAGTTCAGGTTCTGCAGTGAGACTTTCTGAGTTCAAATCCCAGCTTCTTCTTAACTCTGCAAGCTTTTTCATTTTTCTATGCCCAGTTTCCTGATCTAGAAACTGGAGATAATAATAGTAACATTTTCCAGGAAATTATGAGGACTAAGTGAATTAATATGTAAACATTTGAATTTTAGACTATTGCCTGACATACATTAAGCCCTTAGATGTTAGATGTTACTTTTGTTACTGTCATGTTTTTTCTTTTTTCGTCTCTTCTTCTTTCCTTCCTTTTCCCCCCATTCTTTCTGTTTGTTTGGGATTCAATTTTCTTCCTTCCTCTCCTATTACTCTCATATTTACTAACAGCTCATAATGTCCCAACCACAGAGAAGGTCCTGCTCTGAGGAGTCACACAAACAAATACCTCTGTAAGGTCATTCTGATGTGACATTTAGAGATGCAGTAAACAGCTGCATTGTGGCAGTGGTCATGCTCAGGAATGTGACTGCAACACAGCCCTCTATAGCATGGAATGCAGAATAATCTTACTCCAGGACCCCGTCCAAGGCAGGGTGGAGCATTTCTAGGATATTATTTGTGTTATGACTCCAGGCATGGGACTACTGCAGGCTTCATGGCTGTTTCTTTGTGGTCAATATCATCTGATGGATCCATTTCAGAACCTTGCTCTGAGCTAGTCTTTTCCTGGTGGAGAAGGAGGGCTCCAGACTGGATTTGGGGAGCACATAATTTTAACCCTCAAAGGGAAATTTCTATGGGAGTCTGACTGCTACTTCTTCCAATATTTTGAAAAGAATAAAAATGGAAAGACTATACCATCAGACTTTCTGCAAATATGTGATTGTTTATGGCCAGTGTTATATGGGCATGTCAAAATGGTCTATCCACGTTGGTGCGTGAGTCCACTTTTAGTAATACGAACATCTAGAAAAGTTTAGGTGTGTGTGTTCGTGTCTGTTTGCTGTAGAGAGAAACCACAAGGGGAGTTCAAAAATATGCTTGGGGGGCACACCCAAGATGGCCGAAAAGGAACAGCTCCAGCCTCCAGCTCCCAGCGTGAGCGACATAGAAGATGGGTGATTTCTGCATTTTCCTCTTTTTTTTTTTATTATACTTTAAGTTCTAAGGTACATGTGCACAACGTGCAGGTTTGTTACATATGTATACATGTGCCATGTTGGTGTGCTGCACCCATCAACTCGTCAGCACCCATCAACTCGTCATTTATATCAGTTATAACTCCCAATGCCATCCCTCCCCCCTCACGCCTCCCCATAATAGGCCCTGGTGTGTGATGTTCCCCTTCCCACGTCCAAGTGATCTCATTGTTCAATTCCCACCTATGAGTGAGAACATGCGGTGTTTGGTTTTCTGTTCTTGTGATAGTTTGCTGAGAATGATGGTTTCCAGCTGCA
>NW_016806990.1:1331772-1339231 GCF_001698545.2 Rhinopithecus bieti | reverse complement strand
AGACTTATAAAGAGACTTAGACTCCGATACAATAATAATGGGAGACTTTAACATCCCACTGTCAACATGAGACAGAAAGTTAACAAGGATATCCAGGAATTGAACTCAACTCTGCACCAAGCGGACCTAATAGACATCTACAGAACTCTCCACCCCAAATCAACAGAATATACATTCTTCTCAGCACCACATCGCACTTATTCCAAAATTGACCACATAGTTGGAAGTAAAGCACTCCTCAGCAAATGTAAAAAACAGAAATTATAACAAACTGCCTCTCAGACCACAGTGCAATCAAACTAACAGAAGATCTCTCGGCCTTTTTTACAGAATTAATCTAACCCAAATTTAGAGGAGAAAGACTCAAAGGTTAACCAACATGGAAACACTTAATTGGGCAAATTTGGTAAAGGCTTTTATTTTATGTTTTTATGATTAGTTTTTGTCACAGGATAATAATTGGATTAGGTCATTAAGAAGCTCTGACACACTAAATTATGTAGCCCAGTGCCTTACACATAGTGGATACTTGGTTATTACTTGAGGGATGAATGAATAAGCGAGAAAATGAATTCCTCAGTTTAAATGATGTATACCAAATTGCCTGGATAAGTTTTCTGGAGGAAGATACTTATGAATACATCAGCCAAGATAATTTGAATGAAAGAAAGTGAAAGGCTAGGATAAAATATTTAAGGGGAAAATGAGTTGTGGCAATAAATTTAGAAATAGAAATTCAGTTACTATTGGCTTAGTGACACTTGAAAGCCATTTGTAAGACTACTTTTTCTGGCAATTAGTGGAGACAAAGAATAATTTGCAAATGAAAACATGTTAGGAATGAAACGTAATTTTAAGCCTGAAATACTTACTTGTCCTCCACAGCCACGTCTGCCTCAAGATCAAGTCCTTCATAGCTAATAAAAACCAGAAAACAAGAGAAAAATTTAAAACTGAGATTTCTTTAACTATTGTTCACAGAGCATACAGTTAGACAAGTCCTTATGCTTAGTTCTTCAAAAACTTGAGAAATTCAGATCTTGATTTCAAGACATTTAGCCTCTAAAGAAGAAAGAAATTGAGTAAACAAATTAGTATTGATGCAAGAAAGATTATAAGACAAGCAAGTTTTTGGTATTTTCTTGGTTTTGTTTTTGTTACTTAAGTTATATCAGTAAGGATTCAACCAGAGAAACAATATCAGTAGGCAACACTAAGAGATTTATTGCAAGGAATTGACTTATGCAATTCTTGGGGATGTCAAAGCAAGTCTGAAATTCACAGGACAAACCATCAAGAAAGGCAAACTGAGTCCTGAGCATAATTTCAAGTTGCTATCTACAGGAAGAATTTCTTTTTCCTTAAGGAAGCCCCAGTTCTGGTCTTAAGGCCTTTGACTAATTGATTCAGGCTCACACTGACTATCTGGGATAACCTCCCTACATGACGTCAATTGATTTTTGACTGTAAGCACATCTACAAAATACAAAATACCTTCATCACAACAGCTAGATTGTGACTGAAGTTTGATTGAATAACTGGAGACTATAGCCTAGTCAGGTTGAAAGGTAAAACTGACCATCACAGTCCACAGCTTGCCAATTTTACATCCATACACATCTTCTGGAACCATACTTAATCTCCAAATAAAGATAATGACAAAGTCATACTTCCATCTAACATGATACAACTATCTTCCATGCCACCAAAACCACACTAACACTTTCCTCAGAAGAGGATACGATCAGATGATGAATTTAACTGTTCAACTGCTGAATGATAAGGGCATGAACTAAAACTTAATTCTGACAGAGCTGGATGTGGCTATATAAAACTGGATCTTAAATTTATACTTGGGTATTAGTTTTAATAACTGGAAATATATCCTTTCTAAATCTTTAATTGGTACTTCCTATAGGAATGAATGTGATTTGAACTCATTCATGTTGAGAGGGTGTCAAATTGAGAACCAGGCAGATCCCCACCACCTACAATCAAAAGCTTCTAGGACCCTAAAGTAAATTGGTTGAAGAAATTAGATCCCAAAGATTCTTGGTGAATTTTGAAGTCTTCATCAGTATACCCATATTAAAAGGAGATAACAGAAGCCAAAGTAATTATGGGCTGACAGGACAGCTGGATCAGTTTCATTAAAAGGGCAAACTTGAAGATCTTTTGACTCCAGCTTTTAGGGGATCTAAAGTGACCTTGATGGACAGTGGAAGAAATCACAACATGGAATTCCTTGAATAAAAATTTATTGACTTTAAAAAAAAAAAAAGAAGAGGATACGAAGTCTTCGGTGCTGTTCACTTTTCTCCTTGATATTCTATAATGTAAATATTGTGATATAAAGTTAACTATTATTAATACAGCCTGTGTTAGATGAAAAGGGGATAAGAGAGGAAAGAACACAAAAATATTTGCTAAATATATATACAAACATTTATAATAAAATAAGAAAAAATCTATAACTATTATAGTCCTCATTTCAGAAGCTGATCTTTAGCCGTAATTGATATTTGTAACTATGTTCTTTCACTATTCATTCTGTATTTCTTTTGCCTTCAACAAGCACCTCAACTGCTTATTTTTTATTACCTGCAGGGATGTTCCAGATCTTCATTTCTGAAGAATCCGAACCATTAGCCGTTTTGCTAGAATTGGATTGTTGTAGTTTTCCATTAACTTTAATCACGGGGCATGAGGATTAGGAGACTCCATAAAGGATCTACTGTATTCTACACATACTCCAACTTATCTCTGTTGTGTAGAAAGATCCCAATTGGCAGTCAATATCAATAACACAAACCAATATAGAAACTTCCTTCTTTGCCTGTTGCTTCAGAGACATAAGGAACCCAAAGTGGCCAGGTGGTTTTTTCAACTTTTCAATTCAATGGAATCACTGTTGTGTTTCCTGGTAGGAACATTCCTTCCTTTAGAACTCTAGACCAGCAGAGCCCAAGGTCAGCAAACATTTTGCTGGTAGATCACAAAGGATAATAGTGGTTAGAGCTACTCCCATTTCTACTTGATTCCCGGACCCATGAATTTTGGCTATGGAAGAAAAAATGCCATACATTGGATACTGATTTAGAGCACAACAGCCTCCTGCCCCAACCTCACAAGGCATTACCACCTAGCTGGCATCATAACTATGTCTTCAAAAGGCTATATGCCATCTGTCACCCCAACTGCTTCTGGATGATAGGGTATAATGGTAAGACCAGTGAACTGCATGAGCATGGGACCATTGCTGCCCTTGATAAGAAGCAATGCTTTGTAATATGTCATGATTACGGATAAGACGTTCTGTACATTTCAAAAGAAGGATTATATACAAGGAAAGCAAACCCATATGCAGAATAAGTGTCTTTTTCTAAAAGAACAAAGTATTTTCCCTTTTATGATGAAAGTGGTCCAACATAATCTGTCACCAAGTAGCTGGCTGATCAACCTGCAGGATTGCAGCAGTGTTGATTTATTCTGCTGACAGATTGGCACTCAGCAATAGCAATAGCAATAGCTCAGTCAGCCTTGGTGAGTAGAATCCATGTTGCTGAGCCCATGCATAATCTCTGTTTCTAGCACCATGGCTACTTTGTTCATAATCCATTGGGCAATGAAAGCTGTGTCTAAGAAAGATGCTGGGTGGTAGACACAGAATCAGTATTTATTAAAATCCTCTGCTGCAGAGGTCATCTTTGGTGAGCAATCATGTGAGCCACACATATATTCACATTCTTTGTCCATTCAGAGAGATCTACCTATTCATATATTCCCCCCAACACCCCTGCCAGAAATTCTTGTCAACAATTTTCCAGTCATGTTTTTTCCAGGACTCTGATCATCCATCCAAATCCCTGGCAATTGCTTCTTCCAAGCAAAATAAACAACCAGATGCACTGCTTGATGTTCTGCCCACGGCAAGGAAATCCCTTCATCACTGTCCTTCAGGAATATTCAAGAAAGGGGCTGTAGTGCTGCAGTTGTCAATTTCCAGGTGGTACTTAGCTGATATGGTTTCAATGATTGTGTTTCCTCAAAAATTTATGTTGAAATTTAATCCTCAATGCAGTAGTATTAAATAGTGTGGCCACTGGGAGGTGATTTAATCATGATGGCTCTGCACTTATGAATGGGATTAAGTTGAAATGAGCACGCTCTGCTCTTGCTCTTCTATCCTTCCACTATGTGAAGACAGTGTTCCTTCCCTCTCTGGAGGATGCAGCAATAAGGCATCATCTTGGAAGCAAAGACTGGGTCTTCACCAGACACTGAACCTGTTGGTGCCTTGATTTTGGGACTTCCCAGGCTCCAGAACCATGAGAAATAAATTTCTGTTCTTTATAAATTACCTAGTCTCAGGGATTTTGCTATAGTAGCACAAAAGGACTAAGACATTGCCTATCGTACAGAATCATCTATAAATCAGGTCCTAGTTTTTCTCTTTCTCATCAACTGGCCATAGAAGCTCCCCGTGCTCCCCATGCAGCATAGATATGTACAGGGAGGGAGAAGGCAATGTAGCAGTAGTAGGGGCCATGAACGTTTGAGACCCTTCTTCGTGTAACTGACTTGTGCCTTCAAGCCTGCTCAAGCATTGTAAATGTATGTATCACTGCCCGATTTTAGGGCTTGGTGAACCAGACAACACATTTTTTGTTGGGCAGTTGAGGTTGCATAGTGGATTGGTGGCCCATGGTCAAGTGCTCAGACCCTACTAAAGCTGAGTAGTAAGCCAATGGCTCTTTCACAAAATGAGAAAAGTTATTTGCAGAGGACGACATGGCTTTGCTTCAAGATCTTAAGGTGTGATTCACTTCTAGATGCCTTCCAAAAGCTTCAAACAGTATTTCTTTCTGGCACTGACACTTCAAGCACCATTGGATATGCTGGATCATATGGCCCCAGTGGCAGAGCAGCTTGCATGGTGGTCTAAGCCCATTGCAAAGCCTTCTTTTATGGACTCCACTCAAAAATACTAATTTTTCAGTTCACTAGGTAAATAAGCTAAAGTAGCACACCCAAATGAGGAACATGTCTCCTCCAAAGTCCAAGGAAGTCAGAAAGTCCAATAAGTGTTGTTCCCCTCTTTTTTTTTTTTTTTTTTTTTTTTTTTTTTTTTTTTTTTTTGGTTGCAGGAGGGACAAGATTCAATAACTTATCATTTAACTTAGAAGGGGTATCTTAGCTTCCCACACCACTTAGATTTTTGTTTTTAGAGGCAGGGTCTCACTTTGTTGCCCAGGCTGGAGTGCAGTGGCATGATCATAGATCTCTATAACCTGTAACTTCTGGGCTCAAGCCTGCAGAGTAGCTAGGACTACAGGTGTTTGCCACCACACCTAGTTAATTTTATCTTTGTTAGAGAAGGGATTTTACTATGCTGCCCAAGCTGGTATCTAATTCCTGGTCTCAAGTGATTCTGCTAGCCCTGCCTCCCAAAACACTGGGATTGCAAGCATGAGCTACCTCACTTGGACTTGAATCCCTAGACATTTCACTGAGGTGGAAGGCCTCTGAATTTTTGTCAGGTTTATTTCCCATCCTCTGAATCACAAATGTTTTACGTGTGTGTATATATATATATATAGTAGTTCCTACACACACACACACACACACACACACACACACACACACACATATTTTATATATATATATATACACACACACACACACTTCTTGCTCACTGGGTCCAATCAGCATAACATCATCAATGCAATGAAACAAACAGCATGATACCTTTTGGAAGAGAACAGCAACCAAGCCCCCCAAGGACTAAATAATGACATAAAGCAAGAGAATGGATACACAGTGAGATGGCACAAAGTGTATTGCTGACCTTTCCAGCTGAAAGCAAACTGCTCTGGTGGTCTTTACTACAGGAATGTAGGAAAAGCACTTACCAGCATGATAGCTGCACACCAAGTATCAGGGGGTGTGCTAATTTGCTCAAGCAATAAAATCATGTTTGGTATAGTAGCTGCAATTGGAGCCACTACCTGATTAAGTTTATGATAAACCACTGTTATTCTCCAAGTTCCATCTTTGCTCTGCACAGGCCAAAATAGAGAGTTGAATGGGGATGTGGTAGAAATCACCACCACTGAAACTCTCAAGTCCTTAATGATAACACTAATTTCTGCAATCCCTCTAAGAATATAGTATTGCCTTTGGTTTACCATTTTTGTAGGGAGAAGTAGTTCTAGTAGCTTTCACTCTGCCCTTCTTATCACATTCCCTGACTTCTCCCAGGTCACACAATAAATGTAGGGACTCTACCAGTTGTGGAATATGTCTGTTCCATTAACACATTCGGAAACTGTGAAATAACCACAGAATGTGTTCAGGGACTCTGAGTTAAAATTCCATTTATCACTTGACCTCCATAAGCCCTTATCCTGAGTGGTAGACTACAGTAATGTTTGAGATCTCCAGGAAATTAGTATAAGTTCACGTCCCACATCCAGCAATTCCCTCCAAAGTCTTATCACTTCACTTTCCCCAATCCACAGTCACTCTAGCAAATAGTCATAGGTCTCTTTGGGGAAGAATGAGAAAAAATTAAGAGTATAAACTTTTGGCATTGTACCAAGGTCCTTCCTCAAGAGAACTTTGCCTTCTTTTATTTGAAGACTTCTGGATTTGTAAACTGGTTCAAGTCTGGAAATTTATTGAGAGGTCATGATTCCCTGTGGTAGATGTCTACTCACTAGACCTGGAACTTACTGGCTTATACACATCAAACAAGAATTTAGGAGACTTCCCACTTATTTCTTCTCTAGGAACATCATGACAAAGTAGCCAATGCCATAAATCTCTGTCATCAGACTATTCTGACTACTGCTTTGATGTGCTTGGCCATTGCAATAACCATTACTACTTTATATTTGGTAATTTAGTGCCACCACTTGGTCCCTGCTGCCCCCAAGATCCCACTATCCCATTGCATTGAGAGATCCCAGTTGGGTAGTAGTAGGTCCAATGCTAATTTGTGACCTACAGAGAAGAGGGACCACAAAGCCCTTCGAGAATTTTGGAGCTCCCCTGACAAATTTATTCCTAAAATTCACAGTGAAAGGTGTGCCCTTCCAGGCTGGGTGAGCAGCTCTTACATGATAAATCCACCCTAGTATTCCAGTCTCCCTATGCCATGGAACATCTTCTTCTACAGTATATCAAGGCAGTTCTGAAATTTTGACTTCATTTTTCACCAACTTTGGATACATGTTTTAACCAAACCCTTGGAGCATATTTTTTATTTATTTATTTTTTATTTTTATTTTTTATTATACTTAAAGTTCGAGGGTACATGTGCATAACGTGCAGGTTTGTTACCTATGTAGACTTGTGCCATGTTGGTGTGCTGCACCCATCAGCTCGTCAGCACCCATCAATTCATCATTTATATCATGTATAACTCCCCAATGCAATCCCTCCCTCCTCCCCCCTC